>NW_023416346.1:92805158-92965537 GCF_014108235.1 Myotis myotis
CTGTTTGCATCTGGTCACACCCCCTTCAGGGTGGGGGTCCCCAGTGGGGGTGCCTGGCCAGTCTGGGTGAGGGGCTGAGGGCCGTTTTCAGGCTGGCGGGTGACTGAAGCTCCCAACCTCCCCTTTTTTCCTTTTTGTTTTTAATTCTGGGATTTATTTACCTTCTATGGCTGTCACTGGAGCTGAGAGCCAGCTTTAGCTTTGAGACCTTGGCTGCTGAAAGCAGGTATCTGCATTTGTTCTATAATTGAAACAATATTGCGGTCCTGCCGGCTGAAGCCCGGCTGGCTGAAAGCAGGCTTCTGGGGATTGCTCAGCTTCTATACTTGCAACATTGTTTCTTAGACTGCAGCTCAGAGGCCAGCGGCAGGCGGGCAACCTTGGCTTCCTCCTTCACTGGAGCAAGCAAGCCTCCTATTTGCTTCAGCTGCCTGGCTGCCGGCCACCATCTTCGTTGGCAGTTAATTTGCATATCGCCCTGATTAGCCAATGGGAAGTGTGTCAGAGGTAGGGTTAATTACCATGTTTGTCTATTATTAGATAGGATAGCATTCCATTGTGTAGATGTACTACAGTTTTCTAATCCACTCATCTGCTGATGGGCACTTAGGCTGTTTCCAAATCTTAGCTATTGTAAATTGTGCTACTATGTACAAGGGGTTACATATATCCTTTCTGATTGGTGTTTCTAATTACTTGGGATATATTCCTAGAAGTGGGATCACTGGGGCAAATGGGAGTTCCATTTTTAACTTTTAGAGGAAACATCCTACTGTTTACCACAGTGGCTGCACCAGTTTCAGTCCCACTGGCAGTGCACGAGAGTTCCTTTTGTTCCAAATCCTCGCCAGCACTTGTCATTTGTTGATTTGTTGATGCTAGTCATTCTAGCAGGTGTGAGATGGGACCTCATTGTGGTTTTGATTTGTATATCTCGGATGATTAATGACTTAGGACATGTTTTCATATGTCTCTTGGCCTTTGATATGTCCTCTTTTGAAAACTATCTATTTAGATCCATTGCCAATTTTTTTGATCGGATTGTTTATCTGCCTTTTGTTAAGTTGTATGAGTTCCCTGTAAATGTTGAAGATTAAACCCTTATCAGAGATAACATTAGTATATATGTTCTACCATGCAGCTTTCCTGTTGTTTTGTTGATAGTTTCTATTGCTGTTCAGAAGCTTTTTATTTTGATGTAGTCCCATTTATTTATTGTCTCTTAAGTTTCCATAGCCCTAGGACAGTAATGGTGAACCTTTTGAGCTTGGCGTGTCAGCATTTTGAAAAACCTTAACTCTGGTGTTGTGTCACATATAGAAATTTTTTGATATTTGCAACCATAGTAAAACAAAGATTTATATTTTTGATATTTATTTTATATATTTAAATGCCATTTAACAAAGAAAAATCAACCAAAAAAATGAGTTCACATGTCACCTCTGACACGCATGTCATAGGTTCGCCATCACTGCCCTATGAGCTGTATCGGTGAAGATATTACTTTGGCATATGTCTGAGATTTTGCTACCTGTGGATTCCTCGAAGATTTTTATGGTTTCCCATTTTACATTTAAGTCCTTTATCCATTTTGAGTTTATTTTTGTGTATATTGTAAGTTGGTGGCCTAGTTTCATTTTTTTGCAGGTATCTGTCCAATATATCCAGCACCATTTATGGAAGAGACAGTCTTGACTCCATTGTATGCTCTTGCATCCTTTGTCAAATATTAATTGGGCATAGTGGTTGGGTCGATTTCTGGGTTCTCTGTTCTATTCCATTGGTCTATATGTCTGTTTTTTGTGCCAGTACCAGGCAGTTTTGAAAACAGTAGCTTTGTAATATAGCTTGATATCTGGTATTGAGCTCCCACCTACTTTGTTCTTCTTTCTCAGGATTGCTGCAGCGATTTGGGGTCTTTTTTTTTATTACAGATGAATTTTTGGAAGTTGGTTCAAGGTCTGTGAAATATGCCCTTGGTATTTTAATGGGAGTTCACTGAATCTATAGATTGGTTGGGTAGTATGGACATTTTGATGATGTTGATTCTACCAATCCATGAACATGGTATATTCTTCCATCTGTTCATGTCTTACTCTATCTCTTTTTCAGTGTCCTGTAGTTTTTGAGTACAGGTCTTTTACCTCCTTAGTTAAGTTTATTCATAGGTATCTTAATTGTCTTAGTGCATTGGTAAATACGATTGTTTTTTAAAATCTCTCTTTCTGTAAGTTCACTATTGGTGTATACAAATGCCATAGGTATCTGGGCATTAATTTTGTATCCTGCTACATTGTCACATTCATTTATTAAGTCTAATATTTTTTTGATGGAGTCTTTAGGGTTTTCTATGTACAGTATCATGTCATCTGAGAATAATGACAGTTTTACTTATTCTTTTCTAATTTGGATACCTTTTATTTCTTCTTCTTGTCTAATTGCTATGGATAGCACTTGTAGTGCTATGTCAAACAGAAGTGGTGAAAGCGGGCATCCCTGTCTTGTTCCTGTTCTTTGGTGAAATGATTTTAGTTTTTCCCCATTGAATATGATGTTGTCTGTAGGCTTGTCATATAAGGATTTTATTATGTTGAGGTATGATCCCTCTATTCTCACTTTGCTGAGGGTTTTATCAAGATAAGATGTTGGATTTTCTCAAATGCTTTTTCTGCTTCAATTGATATGAGTATGTGATTTCTGTCTCTCAATTCGTTTATGTGATGTATCATGTTTATAGATTTGCAGACATTGTACCACCCTTGTATCCCCAGGATAAATCCTACTTGGTCATGGTGTGTGATATTTCTGATGGAATGCTGGATCCAATTTGCTAGAATCTTGTTAAGGATTTTGGCATCTATGTGCATGAGGGATATTGTCCTGTAATTCTCTTTCTTTGTGTTGTCTTTATCTGGTTTTGGAATTAGGGTAATGCTGGCTTTATGGAAAGAGCTTGGAAGTTTTCCTTCCTCTTGAATTTTTTAGAATAGTCTGAGGAGGATAGGTTTTAGTTCTTAGTTGAATGTTTGGTAAAACTCCCCTGTGAAGCCATCTGGCCCTCAGCTTTTGTTTGCTGGAAGTTTTTTGATTACTGTTTCAATTTCCTTCATAGTTATTGGCCCATTGAGATTTTTAGATTCTCCCTGATTGAGTTTTGGAAGGTCATACTGTTTCTAGGAATATGTCCATTTCCTCTAGGTTGCCTGGTTTGTTGGAATACAGTTATTCATAGTATTTTTAAACAATCCTTTGTATTTCTGTGGTTTCTGTTGTTATTTCGCCTCTTTCATTTCTGATTTTGTTTATTTGGGTCCTCTCTCTTTGCTTCTTGGTGAGCCTGGCTAGAGGTTCATCAATATTGTTTATCCTTTCAAAGAACCAGCTCTTGGTTTCATTGATCTTTTGTATTATTTTTTTATTGTTCTCTATGTCTTTTACTTCTGCTCTGATTTTTATTATCTCCTTCCTTCTGCTCACTCTGGGTTTTTCTTGTTGCTCTCTTTATAATTCTTTAAGTTGTAGAGTTAGAAAATATATTACCATTTTTTCTTGTTTTTTGAGATAGGCCTTTTGAGCTATAAACTTCCCTCTCAGGACTGCTTTCACTGTGTCCCATAGATTTTGCATTGTTGTGTTTTCATTGTAATTCCTTTCCAGGATGTTTTTAATTTCTTCTTTGATCTCTTTGGTAACCCAATCATTGTTTAATAGCATGCTATTCACCTTTGAAGTGTTTGTGTTTTTTTAATTATTTTTATTGTAGTTTATTTCTAATATTATGCCATTGTGGTCTGAGAAGAGGCTTGATATGATTTCAATCTTCTTGAATTTGTACAGACTTTTCCTGTTACCCATTATGTGGTCTATCTTTGAAAATGTCACATGTGCACTTGAGAAGAATGTATATTCCATGGCATTAGGTTGAAATGTCCTGAAGATGTCAATTAAGTCCATCTGATCTAATGAGTCATTTAGAATTGCTGTTTCTTTGCTGATTTTTTGTCTAGAGGATTTATGCAGTGATGGCAGTGGTGTATTAGAGTTCGCTACTATGATTGTATTGTTGTTGATCTCTCTCTTGATATCTTCCAGCAGTTTTTTTTTTTATGTATTTGGGTGCTCCTCTATCGGGTGCATATATTTTTACCAGAGTTATGTCCTTTTCTTGAATTTCTTCCTTCAGTATTATGAAGTGGCCCTCCTTCTGTCTTGTTATGGCCTTCACTTTGAAGGCTATTTTTCCAGATATAATTATTGCTACCCCAGATTTTTTTCTCATTTCTATTTGCCTTAAAGATATTTTTTCATCCCTTCACTTTCTGTCTGTGTGAGTCCTCTTGTAGACAGCATATATATGGGTCATGTTTTTTTTTTTTAATTCATTCAGCCACTCGATGTCTTTAGATTGGAGTGTTTAGTCTGATTATATTTAAAATTATTATTGATAGCTACTTGTTTATAGCTATTTTTATTTTTTGTGCCTGTGTTCCTTCTTCCCTTTATATTTCTTCTTTTTACACCAATCCCTTTAGCATTTCTTGCATTACTGGCTTGGTAGTGATAAACTCCCTTAGCCTTTTTTTGTCTTGAAGCTCCTTATTTCCCCTTCAATTTTGAATGATAGCCTTGCTGGATAGAGTATTCTTGGATTGAGTGCCTTGCTTTACATCACTTTGTATACTTCCTTCCATTCTTTTCTGTCCTGATGCATTTCTATTGAGAAATTATTTGATAATCTAATAGGAGATCCCATGTATGTGACTTTCTGTCTCTCTCTTGAAGCCTTTAAGATTCGCTCTTTGTTTTGAACATTGGCCGTCATAATTATGATGTGTCTTGGCGTGGATATTTTCGGGTTCATTTTGTGTGGGACTCTCTGTGCTTGTGTGACTTTTTTCTTCCCCACATCAGGGAAGTTTTCTGACATTATTTCTTCAAATAGGTTTTCTAACCCTTGTTCCTCTTCCTGTTGTTCGGGTACCTTATTATTTGTATGTTGCTTTGTTTCATGTTATCCAAATGCTCCCTTAGACTCTCTTCCTGTCTTTTAATTTTTTTCTCAAATTGCAGTTCCATTGTTGTGTGTTTTGCTGCCATGTATTCTAATTCAGTAATTCAGTCCTCTGCTTCTCCTAGTCTACTGTTGAAACTTTCCATAGTGTTTTTTGTTGTAGCTATATTACTCTTTATTTTCTCTTGATTTACATAAGTTGTTCATTTTTTTATTGTTTTATTGCTTAAAGTATTACAAAGGGTATTACATATGTGTCCTTTTTTTCCCCCCGCCCTTGACAATCCCCTGGCCTCCCCTACCCCTCAGTGTCTTATGTCCATTGGTTGTGCTTATATGCATGCATACAAGTCCTTCGGTTGATCTCTTAAACCCCCTCCCAACTGCCCCCCAACCCTCCCTGACCTTCCTGCTGCAGTTTGACAATTAGTTTGAGGCAGCTCTGCCTCTGTATCTATTATTGTTCATAAGTTTATAATGGTCTTTATTATCCATGAATGAGTGAGATCATGTGGTATTTTTCCTTCATTGGCTGGCTTATTTCACTTAGCATAATGCTCTCCAGTTCCATCCATGCCGATGCAAATGGTAAGAGTTCCTTCTTTTCTACAGCAGCATAGTATTCCATTGTGTAGATGTACCACAGTTTTCTAATCCATTCATCTACTGATGGGCACTTAGGCTGTTTCCAGATTCTAGCTATGGTGAATTGTGCTGCTATGAACATAGGGGTGCATATATCCTTTCTGATTGGTGTTTCTGGTTTCTTGGGATATATTCCTAGAAGTGGGATCACTGGGTCAAATGGGAGTTCCATTTTTAGTTTTTTGAGGAAACTCCATACTGTCTTCCATAGTGTATGGACCAGTCTGCATTGCCACCAGCAGTGCACGAGTGTTCCTTTTTCTCCACATCCTCTCCAGCACTTGTCGTTTGTTGATTTGTTGATGATAGCCAGTCTGACAGGTGTGAGATGGTACCTCATTGTTGTTTTGATTTGCATCTCTCAGATGATTAGTGACTTTGAGCATGTTTTCATATGTCTCTTGGCTTTCTGAATGTCCTCTTTTGAAAGGTGTCTATTAAGGTCCTTTCCCATTTTTTTGATTGGATTGTTTATCTTCCTTTTGTTAAGCTGTATGAGTTCCCTATAAATTTTGGAGATTAGGCCATTATCAGATATGACGTTGGCAAATATGTTTTCCCACGCAGTGGGCTTTCTTGTTGTTTTGTTGATTTTTTTTTTTTTTTTTTTTTTTTTGCTATGCAGAAGCTTTTTATTTTGATGTAGTTCCATTTGTTCATTTTCTCTTTAGTTTCAAGTGCCCTAGGAGCTGTATCAGTGAAGAAATTGCTTCGGCATATGTCTGAGATTTTGTTGCCTTTGGATTCTTCTAGAATTTTTATGGTTTCCCGTCGTACACTTAAGTCCTTTATCCATTTTGAGTTTATTCTTGTGTATGGTGTAAGTTGGTGATCTAGTTTCATTTTCTTGCATATATCTGTCCAATTATCCCAACACCTTTTATTGAAGAGACTATCTTGGCTCCATTGTATGTTCTTGCCTCCATTGTCAAATATTAATTGAGCATATTGGTTCGGGCCGATTTCGGGGCTCTCTATTCTATTCCATTGATCTATATGTCCTTGTGCCAGTACCAGGCCGTTTTGAGAACAGTGGCTTTGTAATACAGCTTGATATCTGGTGTTGAGATCCCACCTACTTTGTTCTTTCTCAGGACCGCTGCAGCTCTTCGGAATCTTTTTTTCATTCCAGATGAATTTTTGGAGCGTTCGTTCTAGATCTGTGAAGTATGCCATTGGTATTTTAATGGGAAGTGCGTTGAATTTATAGATTGCTTTAGGTAGTATGGACTTTTTAATGATGTTGATTCTACCAATCCAGGAACACAGTATGTTCTTCTATCTGTTTATGTCTTCCTCTATGTCTTTTTTCAATGTCCTGTAGTTTTCTGAGTAGAGGTCTTTTACCTCTTTAGTTAAGTTTATTCCTAGGTAGCCTAATTTTTTTTTGGTGCGATGGTAAATGGGATTGTTTTTATAATCTCTCTTTCTGAAAGTTCACTATTGGTGTATCAAAATGCCTCAGACTTCTTGGGGTTAATTTTGTATCCTGCTACATTGCCAAATTCATGTATTAAGTCTAGTAGCATTTTGATGGAGTCTCTAGGGTTTTGTATGTAGAATATCATGTCATCTGCAAATAAGGACTGTTTTACTTCCTATTTTCCACTTTGGATGCCTTTTATTTCTTTTTCTTGTCTAATTGCAATGCCTAATACTTCCAGTACTATGTTGAACAGGAGTGGTGAGAGTGGGCATCCCTCTCTTGTTCCTGTTCTTAGGGGAAATGGTGTTAGTTTTGGTCCATTGAGTATGATGTTGGCTGTGGGCCTGTCATATATGCCTTTTATTATGTTGAGGTATGATCCTTCTATTCCCAACTTGCTGAGAGTTTTTATCAAAAATGGGTGTTGGATTTTGTCAAATGCTTTTTTCTACATCAATTGATATGACCATGTGGCTTTTTTCTTTCAATATGTTTATGAGATGTATCATGTTTATTGATTTGCGGATATTGTACCATCCTTGCATCCCTGGGATAAATCCTACTTGGTCACGGTGTATGATCTTTCTGATGTACTGCTGGATCCGATTTGCTAAGATTTTGTTGGGAATTTTGGCACCTATGTTCATGAGGGATATTGGCCTGTAATTCTCTTTCATTGTGTTGTCTTTACCTGGTTTTGGTATTAGGGTGATGCTGGCTTCATAGAATGAGCTTGGAAGTGTTCCTTCCTCTTGAATTTTTTGTAGTAGTCTGATGAGGATAGGTTTTAGTTCTTCCTTGAATGTTTGGTAAAACTCCCCTGTGAAGCCGTCTGGTCCTGGGCTTTTGTTTGCTGGAAGCTTTTTGATGACTGCTTCAATTTCTTCCATAGTTATTGGCCTATTGAGATTTTTAGATTCTCCCTCATTAAGTCTTGGAATGTTGTATTTTTCTAGAAATTTGTATATTTCCTCCAAGTTGTCTAGTTTGTTGAAGTAGAGCTGTCCATAGTACTTTTGAACAATCATTTGTATTTCTGTGGGGTCTGTTGTTATTTCGCCTCTATCATTTTTGATTTTGTTTATTTGGGTCCTCTCTCTTTGCTTCTTGTTGAGCCTGGCTAGAGGTTCATCAATCTTGTTTATCCTTTCAAAGAACCAGCTCTTGGTTTCATTGATTTTCTGTACTGTTTTTTTGGTCTCCATGTCTTTTATTTCTGCTATAATCTTTATTATCTCCTTCCTTCTGATCACTCTGGGGTTTTCTTGTTGCTCTCCTTCTAATTCTTTGAGTTGTAGAGTTAGATGATTTACTACCATTTTTTCTTTTTTTTTTTTTTGAGATAGGCCTTTTGAGCTATAAACTTCCCTCTCAGGACTGCTTTCATTGTGTCCCGTAGGTTTTGGATTGTTGTGTTTTCATTGTCATTAGTTTCCAGGATGTTTTAAATTTCTTCTTTGATCTCATTGGTAACCCAATCAATATTTAATAACATGCTATTCAGCTTGCAAGTTTTTGAGTATTTTGGGTTGTTTTTATCATTGTTTATTTCTAATATTATGTCCTTGTGGTCTGAGAAGATGCTTGGTATAATTTCAATCTTCTTGAATTTGGGGAGACTTTGCTCTTGGCCCAATATGTGGTCTATTTTTGAATATGTCCCATGAGCATTTGAGTGGAATGTATATTCTGTGGCTTTGGGGTGAAGTGTTCTGAAGATGTCAATTAAGTCCAACTGATCTAGTGAGTCATTTAGGATTGGTGTTTCTTTCCTGATTGTTTGTCTAGAGGATTTATCCAGTGATGTCAGTGGTGTATTAAAGTCCCCTACTATGATTGTATTGTTGTCGATCTCTCCTTTGATATCTTCCAGGAGTTTTTTTTATGTATTCGGGTGCTCCTGCATTGGGTGCATATATGTTTACCAGGGTTATATCTTCTTGTTGTATTGATCCCTTTAATATTATGAAGTGGCCTTCCTTATCTCTTGTTACAGCCTTCACTGTGAGGTCTATTTTGTCCAATATAAGTATTTCTACCCCAGCTTTCTTTTCCTTTCCATTTGCGTGAAAGATATTTTTCCATCCCTTCACTTTCAGTCTGTGTGAGTACCTTTTAATGCAGTGGGTCTCTTGTAGACAGCAAATGTATGGGTCATGTTTTTATATCCATTCAGCCACTCGATGTCTTTTGCTTGGAGCATTTAGTCCATTTACGTTTAAAGTTATTATTGAAAGGTACTTGTCTGTAGCCATTTCTATTTTTTTCTGTGTGCCTGCTTTCTTGTTGAGCTTTTTAATTCTTGTTTTTACACCAGTCCCTTTAGCATTTCTTGCATTTCTGGTTTGGTGGCGATAAACTCCCTTAGCCTCTTTTTTGTCTGTGAAGCTTCTTATTTCCCCTTCTGTTTTGAATTATAGCCTGGCTGGATAGAGTATTCTTGGATTCAGTCCTTTGCATCACTTTGTAAGTTTCCGTCCATTCTTCTCTGACCTGATGTGTTTCTGTTGAGAAATCATTTGATAATCTAATGGGAGATCCCTTGTATGTAACTTTCCCTCTCTCTCTTGCAGCCTGTAAGATTCTCTCTTTGTCCTGAACATTTGCCATGGTAATTATGATGTGTCTTGGTGTGGGTCTTTTCGGGTTCACCTTGTTTGGGACTCTCTGGGCTTGTGTGACTTTTTTTTTCCCCACCTCAGGGAAGTTTTCTGATATTATTTCTTCGAATAGGTTTTCTAATCCTTGTTCCTCTTTCTGTTGTTTTGGCACCCCTATTATTCGTATGTTGTTTTGTTTCATGTTGTCCCAAAGCTCCCTTACACTCTCCTCCTGTCTTTTAACTTTTTTCTCCAATTGAAGTACAGTTTGGGTGTGTTTTGCTTCCTTGTCTTCTAATTCACTAATTCGGTCCTCTGCTTCTCCTAGTCCACTGTTGAAACTTTCAATGGTGTTTTTTATTGCAGCTACATCGGTCTTCATTTCTTCTTGGGTCTTACTTAAGTTGTTGATTTTTTCATCTGTTTCTTCTAGCTTCTTCCATATGTTATCGATTTTTTCATCTGTTTCTTCTTGCTTCTTGCTGAGGTTGTCGATTTTTTCCTCCATCCGGTTTATGCACTCTAGGACCCTTATTCTGAATTCTTTTTCTGTCATGTTGCATGCCTCTGTATCACTTAGCTGCTTTTCTGGTGAGTCCTCCTTTTCTTTCCTTTGGGGGTTTCTTTGTCTACCCATGTTTGATCTCACCGACATATATAGATATTGAGTCATTCAGTGGCTGTTCCTTGGGTGGCAGTGGCTCCTCGGGCTGTAGTTGTTCCTTGGGGGGTTGTGGTAGTAGCTGCTCCTCCGTTGGTAGCAGGTCCTCTGGTGGGTGCTGTTCACAGCTGTGGTGGCTCTTCTGGCTGTTGGAGGGAGGCTTCACACACAGCAACTGTTCCTCAGACAGAGAGTGTGGTGATCATGTGGCCACTGTTGTTTGGATCTGCTGTGTTAATTTAAAGGCACAAAATACAACACAGCAAGGCACAACGTACCAGGCACTGAATACAAATGTATTTATGGTATTAATAACCCCAAATATAGGTGGCCACCCGAGCTAAGAGAGTTGCGGGATAAGGAAGAAAGAAGAGAAAAAGATAGAAAAGAAAACAGAAAAAAAAGTAAGAGAGAAAAGAGAATGAAGTAGAAGAGGGGAGGAGACTATTTATATGAGGAGAAAACTCTGATAGAACTGTCACTAATCCCAACAAATTCCAGCAACAGATCCCTGGAGATGAATACAAACTACAAACAACCAATAATATCAAGCGAGGCAAGGGAAAACAGAAGCACAAAAATAACCGGGGTGGGGGTGGGGGTGGAAAACAGAAAAATAAAAAGCAGAACAACCTCACAAACAATCCTTAAAAAAAAACCCCAATATACTCAACAATCAAGCAAACAACAACAAAACAATAGATAGAGAAAAGAAGAAAAAACATTTGGATGGTGTAGAAAGATAAGGGAGAGGTGTATAAGGATTTAGAGCAGGTGATTGGAAATAGGATATATAAGTAAGGTGAAATTTTGACAGGGGGTAAAATGAATAGGAAAATCTAAAGCAAGAATAGGGTAAGAGAAACAGGACAGCAAACGGGGGAAAGTGGGGAAGAGGGTTTCAGCACAGAGGCAAAATTGAGATAGAGAAAAATGATGCTAAAGGAATGATGAGAATAGAATGGAGAACACTAGTCCCGAAATAAAATAAAGAGAAAATAAAATGACACTTTAAAAAATGGTAAAATGGTAGCAGTAATAATACTGGTTTAAAATAAAAATGTAGTAATTAAAAGGGTAAAATCAGGTGATTAAAAAAGAAAAAAATGGTTTCTTAGTTTAAAGGTGAAAAAATAATAAAAAAATAATAATTAAAAATGTGCAGTAATGAAGGTGCTTCAGATCCTCTACTATTCTTTTTTGGCACGCCAGGTATTCAGGAGAATGTTGAATTTCCCTCTGATACACTGTTCCTCCGTGTTGTAAGCCACAGTCCTGATTTTAAGGCAGGCCGTATTGGTTTCCCAGACAGCCTTTATCTGTGTTTACAGAAGAGTCAGTTCGTGGCTCTGCCTCTGGGTGGCAGTGTGTCTGGATTGACCTCCGAGGCTATCAGTCCTCTCTGTCCAGGAGTTCTCTATTGTACCTGAAACTGGCTTGGGAAAGACCTCGTCCCAGAGCTGGTCCCCCACTCGTCACTCCTCACTCTGTTTCCCAGGCTCCCCAAAAACAACCTTCCACTATAGGCTCTGCGAGTGACCCCAACTGGGTAATCCGATGCACTGGGTTCAACAATCAAACGCACAGATTTAAGAGGAAGTGTAAAAACAAGAGCCTGATAAGCTGTGCGAACTCGCAGGGCTCCACCTTCCAGATCTGCGTGGAGTCTCTGCATGTGCTCTGGCCCCTGGCACCAAGTAGCCGGCAGACTGGCAAAATCCAGTCCAACTATGGGCTTATTTATAGCATTCCCTTCTACCAGCAGCCCTGGGGGAGCCCTTCCACACTGGTGGGTCATGCTGGCCCCAAAGGCCCCGGACTTTGTGGGGCGCAGATAACCCCCCTGCGCGCATTCCACTCTCCAACCTAAATTGCAAACCGCACCTTTGGGGGAAGTCTAACCTTTCTGTGGGGAGAAGCAGGGCTCCTCTGAGTTCACGTAGTCGCGCTGCTTGAAAGCCGTTGCTTCCGGGTTAGTAGCTGATCTCTGGATGCCGGTAACAGCCACTCAAGATCGTGCGGTCTCCATGGCTGAGCCGGCGCACCGGGAGAGGTTTCAGCCTCAATCTCTAACCGTTCCCTTTTTCTAGGAGTTCTCTGTCTTTCCTGGCTGCAGACTGTCTCTCAGCTTAATCTCCTCTGCTTATTCAGGCTGTATATTACCCGTTTTAGCTGCTCACCCTTATCTGCTCTGGGACAAGGCACCGACACGTCTGTCTAAACCTCCACCATTTTTTTCTCTCAGTTGTTGATTTTCTCATCCATCCGGTTTATGAACTGTATGATCCTTATTCTGAATTCTTTTTCTGACATATTTCATGACTCCATTTCACTGAGATCTTATCTGGCGGTTCCCCCTTTGTTTTCCTTTAGGGGTTTCTTTGTCTCCCCATTTTTGATCTCACCGAAGGATGTATGTGTTGAGTCATGTGCGAGCTGCTCTTTGGGTGGCAGCAGCTACTCAGGCAGTGGCTGCTCCTTGGGTGGTCATGGTGGTGGCTGTTCCTCAGTTGAGTTCCCTATAAATTTTGGAGATTAAACCCTTATCGGATATAACATTAACAAATATGTTCTCCCATGCAGTGCAGTGGGCTTTCTTGTTGTTTTGTTGATGGTTTCTTTTGCTGTACAAAGCTTTTTATATTAATATAGTCTCATTTGTTTATTTTCTTCTTTGTTTCCATTATCTAGGAGCTGTATTGCTAAAGATATTGCTATGAGATTTGTCTGATATTTTGCTGCCTATGGATTCTTCTAAGATTTCTATGGTTTCCCATCTTACGTTTAAGTCCTTTATGCATTTTGAGTTTATTTTTGTGTATTATGTAAGTTGGTGGTCTAGTTTCATTTCTTTTTGTATGTATCTGTCCAATTTTCTCAACACCATTTATTGAGGAGACTGTCTTGACTCCATTGTATGCTCTTGCCTCCTTTATCAAAATATTAATTGAACATAATGGCTTGGGTTGATTTCTGGGTTCTCTGTTCTGTTCCATTGGTCTGTATGTCTGTTTTTGTGCCACTACCAGGCAGTTTTGAGAACAGTGGTTTTATAGTATAGCTTGCTATCTGGTATTGTGATTCTCTCCAAATTTGTCCTTCTTTCTCAGGGTTGCTGCGGCTGTTTGTTTTTTGTTTTTATTTATTCCATATACATTTTTGGAGAGTTTATTCTAGGTCTGTGAAATATGCCAGTGGTATTTTAGTGAAAATTGCATTGAATCTATAGATTGCTTTGGTAGTATGGACATTTTAATGATGTTGATTTTACCAATCCATGAACATGGTATATTCTTCCATTTGTTTATGTCTTCCTCTATCTTTTTTTTAAATGTCCTGTAGTTTTCTGAGTACAGGTCTTTTACTTCCTTAGTTAAGTTTATTCCTGTGTATTTTAATTTTTTTTTGTAGAGATGGTAAATGGGATTTTTTTTTTTTTAGTTTCTCTTCTGTGAGTTCATTATTGGTGTATAAAAAAGCCATAGATTTCTGTGTGTTAATTTTGTATCCTGCTACATTGCCCAATTAATTTATTAAGCCTAGTAGTTTTTTATGGAGTCTTTAGGGTTTTCTATGTACAATATCATGTCATCTGTGAATAATGACACTTTTACTTCTTCTTTTCCAATTTGGATATCTTTTATTTCTTCTTCTTGTCCGATCACTATGGCTAGCACTTCCAGTACTATGTCAAACAGGAGTGGTGAAAGTGGGCATCCCTGTCTTGCTCCCGTTCTTAGAGGGAATGATTTTAGTTTTTGTCCATTGTGCATGATGTTGGCTGCAGGTTTGTCATGAAGATTTTATTATGTTGATATATGATCTCTCTATTCCCACTTTGCTGAGAATTTTTATCAGAAAAGGGTGTTGGATTTTGTCAAATGCTTTTTCTGCATCAGTGATATGATTAGGTGATTTTGTTTCTCAATTTATTTATGAGATGTATAACATTTATTGATTTGAGGATATTGTAACAGCCTTGCATCCCTGGAATAAATATCTCTTGGTTTTGGTGTAGATCTTTCTAATGTAATACTGGATTCAATTTGCTGGAATTTTGTTGAGGATTTTAGTATCTATGTTCATCAGGGATATTGGCCTGTTTTGGGTTTAGGGTAATGCTGCCTTCATAGACAAAGCTTGGAAGTCTGCCTTCCTGTTGAATTTTTTGAACAGTCTAAGGAGGATAGGTTTTAGCTCTTCCTTGATTGTTTGGTAAAAGTCCTCTGTGAAGCTATCCAGACCAGGGCTTTTGTTTGCTGGAAATTTTTTGATTACTGCTTTAATTTCATTGGCAGTTATCAGCCTATACAGGTTTTTTAGCTTTTTTGTGATTTAGTATTTAAGCTTGTATTTTTCTAGTAATATGTCCATTTTATCTACTTTGTCCAGTTTGTTGCAGTAGAGTTGTTTATAGTATTTTTTTTTTTTACAAACCTTTGTATGATTGTGTGGTCAGTTGTTACTTCACCTCATTCATTTCTGATTTTGTTTATTTGGGTCCCCCCTCTTTATTTCTTGGTGAGCCTGGGTAGAGGTTCATCAATCTTGTTTATCCTTTCAAAGAACCAGCTCTTGGTTTCATTGATCTTTTGATTTGTATTTTTGGTTTCTATTTCATTTATTGCCACTCTGATCTTTATTATTTCCTTCCTTTCCATTTTCTTTGGGCTTTTCTTCTTGTTATCTTTCTAACTCTTTAAGTTGTAGGGTTAGATAATTTATTAGCAGTTTTGTTGTTTTTTGAGGTAGGCCTGTAGAACTATGAATTTACCCCTTAGGAAGGCTTTCACTGTGTCTCATAGATTTCATTATTGCTTGTTTGCATGATGCTTTTTATTTCTCTTTTGATCTCTTTGGTAAACCAATCATTGTTTAATAACATGCTATTTAGCCTCCAAGTGTTTGATTTTTTTTATTGCTTTTAGTGTAGTTGATTTATAATTTTATGCCATTGTGATCTGAGAAGATGCTTGATATTATTTCAATCTTCTTGTATTTGTAGAGGCTTAGCATGTGTTCTAATATGTGGTCTATCTTTGAAAATGTCCCATGTGCCCTTGATAAGTATATGTATTCCATTGCTTTCAGGTGAAATGTTCTGAAGATGTCAATTAACTTCACCTGATCTAGTGAGTTGTTTAGGATTGCTGTTTCATTTTTATTTCTCTGCTGGCGTGGTGGTAATAAACTCCTTTAGCTTTTTTTTGGTCTTAAAGATTTATCCAGTGATGTCAATGAGGTGTTAAAATCTCCCATGTATTGCTGTCAATTTTCCCCTTGATATCTTCCAGTAGATTTTTTATGTATTTGGGTGCTCCTGTATTGGGTGCATATATGTTTACCAGAGTTATATCCTCTTGTTTTATAAACCCCTTTAAAATTATGAAGTGGCCTTCCTTATCTCTTATTATGGCCTTCACTTTGAGGTTTATTTTGTCTGAGATAAGTATTGCTACCTTAGCCTTTTTTTAAAATGTCCTTTTGCCTGAAGAAATTTTTCATCTTTTCACTTTCAGTGCGTGTGAGTCTTTGTTCTGAGGTGGGTCGCTTGTAGATAGCATATATATAGGTCATGTTTTCTTGTCCATTCAGCCACCCTATGTCTTTTGATTCAAACATTTAATCCATTTATGTTTAAGGTTATTATCGATAGGTACTGTTTCTTGCCATTTTTATTCTTGATGCCTGTGTTCCTTCTTCCCTTTCTGTTTCTTCTTTTCAGAACAGTCCCTTTAGGAATTCTTGCATTGCTGGCTTGGTGGTAATAAACTCCCTTATCCATTTTATTTTTCTTCAACACTCTTGATTTCACTTTTAATTTTGATTGGTATCCTTCCTGGATAGAGAATGATTGGATTCAGTCCTTTGCTTTGCATCACTTTGTATACTTCACTTCATTCCCTTATGCCTTGATGTGTTTCTGTTGAGAAATCATTTGATTTTCTAATGGGAGATCACTTGTAGGTAACTTTCTGTCTCTCTCTTGTAGCCCTTAAGTTTATTTCTTTGTCGTTAATGTTTGTCATTGTATTTATGACATGTCTTGGTGTGGGTCTTTTTGGGTTCATCTTGTTTGGGACTCTCTGCTTGTGTGAATTTTTTCTTCCTTAAGTCAGGAAAGTTTTCTGTCATTATTTCTTCAAATAGCTTTTTTATTACTCTTCTTGACCTTCTGGCACCCTTATTATGTGAATGTTGCTCTGTTTCATGTTGTCCCAAAGCTCTTTAAACTCTCTTGCTTTTTAATTTTTTTCCAATTGCTATTCAGATTGGGGTTTTTTTGTACCCTGTCTTCTAACTCGCTGATTTGGTCCTCCCTTCTAGTCTACTGTTGAAACCTTCCATTGTGTTCTTTATTGCAGCTATATCATTCTTCATTTACCTTTCATTCTTACATATCTTGGTTGAATTTCTCATTCTGACATTTGAGCATCTTTATAACTATTACTCTAAATTCTTTCTGTGACATATTGCTTGCTTCTATTTTGTTTAGTTCATATTTTGGCAATTCCTCCTTTTCTTTCCTTTCAGGATCATTTCTTTGTCTCCTCAATTTTGCTGTCTCTTTCTGGCCCTGGGAACCCTGCTTTGGGTTTGTGAGTTTGAAGCCCCTTATCGGTCCAATGGTCTGGAAATCTTTAGCCCAGTATTTGGGTCTCCCTTCAGTCTCATGCATTTATTGTCTCTGCTCTGAGTTGTATCCCCTTTTCCCACAAATCTGTTCCCAATAATGACAGTTTTACGTCCTCCTTACCAAATTGGATGACATTTTTTTTTCTCTTGGAGCTATATCACTCTTTATTTCTTCTTGATTCTTACATAAGTTGTTGATTTTTTTATCCATCCTGTTTATGAACGGTATGATCCTTATTCTGAATTCTTTTTCTGGCAAGTTGCATGCCTCTGTTTCACTTAGCTTCTTTTCTGGCAATTCCTCCTTTTCTTTCCTTTGGGGGTTTCTTTTTCTCCCCATTTTTGTTCTAACCAAAGGATCTAGGTGTTGAGTCATGCAGGGGCCGCTCCTCAGGCAGTTGTGGCAGCAGCTACTCCTCAGTTGGTGGTGACTCCTCTGTTGGTGGGCACTGCTCACAGCAGTGATGGATCCCCTGGCTGGTGGGGGCAGGCTGCTCATGCATTTGCTCCTTCTTGGACAGGGGCAGGCCGCTGTTCCTCAGGCCAGCACAGGCTGTGCAGGGCTGCCACTTCTCAGGTGAGGGTGGGCCTCTCACAGGTCTCCTGATCCTCAGACAGGGGCAGGCCACGTGAGGCTCCTGCTCCTCAGACTGGGGCGGGATGCTTACAGGGCTTCTGCTTCTCAGACAGGATGCTTGTGGGGCTGCCAATCCTCAGATGGGGGTGGGCTGCTCACACGGTTGCTGCTCCAGGGATGGGGGCGTGCTTCTTGCAGAGTTGCTGCTCCTCAGACAGGGGCAGACTGCTCACGTGGCTGCTGCTCCTCAAATGGGTGTGGGCTGCTTGCATGGCTGCTGCTCCTCAGGTGGGGGCAGACTGTGTGGGGCTGCTGCTCCTCGGACATGGGCGGGTTGTGCATGGGGGTACTGCTCCTTGGACAGGGATAGGTCATGTGAGGCTTCTGCTCCTCAGACAGGGGTGGGATGCTTATGTGGCTGCTGCTCACGTGGTTGCAGTGCACTGGGCTAAAGAGTTGGGCCAGCCAGAGGGGAGCATACTTCAGAAGTCACAGGAGCCCATGGCCTTGAAAGATGGAGTCTTGGCAACTGTGGGACCACAGCCGATGCAGCAGGTGCCTGGCAGAAGTGGCTACAGAGTCCCAGGTGTTATCTGAGGGCACCCTGGGTGAAGGTGAGGCTGGGCTCCCAGTCACAGCAGCTCTGCCCTTCTAAAAGGCACAACCTCTTCAGAAGAGCCGGCCGCTTCAGGACTGTTTGCAACAATAGCAGAGGCTGTCTGGTTAGGTGAGCCCAGTCATCCTTCCTCCATAGGTCCTGTGGGATCTAACTGTGCCACACACACACACACACACACACACACACACACACATCATGACCACACACTCCTCCTTTATCCTCACTCACTCACACTCTCTCCCTCACTGCCACCTTCTTCCTGCCTCTGTAGTTGGGTCTGGAGTGGTATTGACCCGTTCATGGATTGAGTCTCCTCTTTGCGTGTCTGGTTATGTGGCTCACTCTCTACCATACTGGTGAAACAGGATAAAATTCACCTCTATCAGACAAGACACAAAGGGAACAAAACATGAATGTACTCATGACACTGATAACCCCAATATAAGTGACCACCTGAGAAAAGAGAATTACGGGAGAGAAAAGAAAGCACAAATCATATCAAATAGAGAAAAAGTGGTATGAGAGAAAAGGAAAAGATGAAAAAGGAAGAAAAAGGGGAAAAAATATATATGGAGAAAACACCAGAGAACAAACAGATAAACCAACACATACAAACACCAAATACCAAGCAAAGCGGGTGGGGGAAAATATTATATACAGAAAGTAAGGTGTAGGAATTGGATGAATATGGGGAGGACCTCAGTTCAGTATAGAGGAAGTAGAAAGTGGATGAATGGATGAGAAGAAAGAGAAAGAGGGAAAAAATAATAAAAAAATTAAAAAATTAATTAAAAAATAGGATAAAGTAAAAATATTAGAATCATGAAAAATAATGTGAAAATAAATAGAAAATAAAGAAACAAATAAAAAAGAAAAATAAAGAAAGAAAAAAAGAGATAACAAAATAATAAAATAAAAATGAGAGCTGGTTTAATATCCCACTCTTCTGAACTGTCTGCCGCTTCTCTGTTTCCTGTTGCTGGGACTTAAGGCCTTTCTTTAGGACAGTCCCTGTGGGCTCTCAAGGACCATTCAGCTATTTTTGTGTCCTTTGTACCACTCAGGGTAAAGTCTGTGTGTGGTTTTATTGGATGCCTGGAGACAGCAGGGAGGGGCTATCTCTTTAGGAGAAAATGGCTGCCTAGGTCCGGCATGTCAGGTATGACTCAGTGCCAAACTGGAGGCCACTTATCCCCAACCCTCTCCTCTCCCCAGCCTCTCCCCAAACTCCACAAGTCTGCACCTCCACCTGCACCTCAGCCACAGGTGAGTGTCTGTATTTGAAAGGTCCTATGAACTAGATTTAGTGACCAAAATCAAAGACCAAAAAGAGGGGAAAGAGCTGCGTCACTGTGAGCCCTTCTCCCTCTGTCACTGCACAGCCTGGGCAGCCATCAAGGCTGGCCCTTGTGGGATCAGTCTCGCGTGGCTTTGGACCCAGATCTAGAAACCACTGCCACTAGCAGTCCTGTGAACCTCCTTTCCACAGTCAGACGCTACACCTATCCCAAGGGACACGGCCTTGGTGCTGTGCGGTTTCTCTCTGACCCTCTGGGCTTGGAGGTCTCCCAGTTGCCCAGATACCTGATTTTACCATTCTCCAGGTGTCCTCTGCCCAGCTGCAAATTGTCTCACCAGCTGTATCTACTTTGCCAATTCGGGGTAGATGTTATTTGATTTAGTTGCTTATTCTATTTGCTCTGGGACAAGGCTTGGGACACATCTGTCTATTCCGCTGCCATTTTGTCTCTCTATGTCATATATTTCTACTCTGATCTTTGTTATTTCCTTCCTTCTACTTACTCTGGGCTTTTCTTGTTGTTCTCTTTCTAATTCTTTTAGTTGTAGCATTAGATAAGTTATTAAATTTTTTTCTTATTTTCTCAGATAGGCCTGTAGTGCTATAAACTTCCCTCTCAGGACTGCTTTTGTTTTTTCCCAGAGACTTGGGGTTGCTGTGTGTTCATTTGCTTCCAGGAAATTTTTAATTTCTTTCTTGATCTCTTTGGTAACACATTCATCTATATATATGAAAAGCTAAGCTATCATCTGACTGTCTGACTGGCTAGTAGTTATGATGCTCACTGACCACCAGGGGGCAGACGTTCAACGTAGGAGCTGCCAAGGTGCAGTGACTTGGCAGCAGGGGTTCTTGGGTGACACACCCTGGAACCAGAGAGGAGGGAGCCCTGATTCCAGGGTGCATCACCCAAGAAACACCTACACAATCTGGGAATGCTCAGGGGATGTCAGAGAGTCAGTTTTGGCCTGTTCCCCATAGGCCAGTCTGAGGGACCCCACCTACCAGAGGGACCCCACTCACTCTGCAGATGCCCTTCGATCTGCGGCACCTCCCCAGGTGCAGCCAGCCAGGAAGGGAACACAGAGTTTGGCTCCAGAGCATATCCAGCCTGTCTCGCCCAGTCCCAGGCTGCCGGCTACCCTCTAATTAATTTCTTTTCAATGTGCATAAATCTGTGCACCAGGCCACTAGTTGTTTAATAACATGCTATTTAGCCTCCATGTGTTTGAATTTTTTGAGTGTTTTTATTGATGTTGATTTCTAATTCCAGGCCATTGTAATCTGAGAAAATGTTTGATACAATTTCATACTTCATGAACTTGTAGAGACTTAGTTTGTGACCTAACATGTAGTCTATCTTTGAAAATGTCCAATGTGCACTTGAGAAGAATGTATATTATGTAACTTTGGGATGAAACGTTCTGTAAATATCAATTAATTCCATCTGATATAGTGTGCCATTTATGATTGGAGTTTCCTTATTGATTTTTTGTTTAGAAGATCTATCCATTGATGCCAGTGGGGTGTTAAAGTCCCCTATTATGATTGTATTGCCATCGATTTCTCTTGCAATCTTCAGAAGTTTTTTGAAAAATATATTTGAATGCTCCTGTATTGGGTGCATATATGTTTACCAGAGTTATATCCTCTTATTGTTTTGATCCATTTATTATTTTGAAGTAGCCTTCATTGTATCTATAATGGCCTTCATATTGTAGTTTATTTTGTCACATATAATTATTGCTCCCCTGGCTTTTTGTTTTTTGGGTTTGTTTTGTTTTTCACTTGCATTTGCCTGGAAAAAATTTTTTCCATCCCTTCACTTTCGGTCTTTTAATGTTTTTTTTAAATAAATTTTATTGTTTAAAGTATCACATATGTCCTCCTCCCCCCCCCCCATTAACCCCCTTCAGCCCGTCTGCACCCCTTCCCCAGGCCTTAACCACATATTGTCTGTGTCCATGGGTTATACATATATGCATACAAGATTTTGGTTGATTACCTCCCACCCAGCCATCCTCCCCCACCACCTTACCTCTGAGTTCTGCACTCTGTTCCATTCTTCCATGTCTCTGGTTCCACTCCATTCATTAGTTTATTTTGTTACTTAGAGTCTACATATGAGTGAGATCATGTGATACCTGTCTTTCTCTGACTGACTTATTTCACTTAGCATGATACTCTCCATGCTGTATCAAAAGGTAAACAAGGAGAAACAAAATGGTGGTGGAATAAACAGACATGTCCCGAGCCTTGTTCTGGAGCAAATAGAATGAGCAACTAAATCAAATAGCATCCACCCTGAATTGGCAAAGTAGAAAGAGCTGGTGAGACAATTCACAGCCAGGAAGGGCAGAGGACACCTGGAGAACAGGAAAATCAGGGATCTGGGCTGGAGAGAACTGGGAGACCTCCAAGCCCAGAGGGTCAGAGGGAAAGCACACAGCACCGAGGCAATGTCCCTTGGGACAGGCATAGTGTCTGACTGTGAAAAGGAGGTCTGCAGGACTGCTGGTGGCAGGAGATTCTAGATCTGGGTCCAAAGCCACAAGAGACTGAGCCCAGAGTGGGCAATCTGCCCAATCTGCCCAAGACACGCCGTGCCCGGGGGAAAGAGGGGCTCACTGTGGCGCAGATCTTTCCCCAATTTATGGCCATTGCTTTTGTTCACTGAACCTAGTTCATAGGATCTTTCAAATACAGACGCTCACCCATGGCTTAGGTGCAGGTGGAGGTACAGACGGGTAGAGTCTGGGGAGAGGCTGGGGAGAGAAGAGGGTCCAGGAGAGGTGGCCGCGAGTCTGGGGCTGAATCATACCTGATGTGTGGGACCTAGACAGCCATTTTATCCTGAAGAGATAACCTCTCCCTGCAGGACAATGTAACCAATACAGCCACACCAGGACTATACCCTGAGTGGCACAAAGGATACAAAAAAATCTGAATAGTCCCTGAGAATCCACAAGGACTAGCCTAAAGAGAGTCCTTCATTCCCAGAAACAGGAAACTGAGAAGCAGCAGACAGTACAGAAGAGTGGGATCTTAAAGAAGCCAAAAGAATGACACTTCACTTTTTCATTTTTATTTTATTTTTATTTTCTTATCTTTAATCTTTATTTTCTTTTTTTTTTTGTTTGTTTCTTTACTTTCTATTTCTTTTTGGATTATTTTTTCATCATTCCATTTTATTTTTATCCTATTTTTTAATCAATATTTTAAATTTTTTATTATTTTTTTCTTCTCTTTCTCTTCTCATCCACTCATCCTCTTTCTACTTCCTCTATATTGAACTGAGGTCATCCCCATATTCATCCAATTCTCTTTTTTTAATTAAATCTTTATTGTCCAGATTATTACAGTTGTTCCTCTTTTTCCCCCCGATAGCTCTCCTCCACCCAGTTCTCACCCCACATCCTGCCCTTACCCCTGCCACTGTCCTCATCCATAGGTGTATGATTTTTGTTCAGTCTCTTGCCTCACCCCGCACACCCTTTCCCCCCTGAGAATTGTCAGTCCACTCCCTTTCTATGTCCCTGATTCTATTATATTCACCAGTTTATTCTGTTCATCAAATTATTTATCTTCTTAAAGGATACCTTTCAGCATTTCATATAATACTGGTTTGATGGTGATGAACTCCTTTAGCTTTTTCTTATCTGTGAAGCTCTTTATCTGACCTTCAATTCTGAATGATAGCTTTGCTGGGTAAAGTAATCTTGGTTGTAGGTTCTTGCTATTCATCATTTTGAATATTTCTTGCCAATCCCTTCTGGCCTGCATGGTTTCTGTTGAGAAATCAGCTGACAATCATATGGGTACTCCCTTGCAGGTAACTGACTGTTTTTCTCTTGCTGCTTTTAAGATTCTCTCTTTGTCTTTTGCTCTTGGCATTTTAATTATGATGTGTCTTGTTGTGGTCCTCTTTGGATTCCTTTTGTTTGGGGTTCTCTGTGCTTCCTGGACTTGTAATTTCTTTCACCAGGTAGGGGAAGTTTTCTGTCATTATATCTTCAAATAGGTTTTGAATATCTTGCTCTCTCTTTTCTTCTGGCACCCCTATAATTTGGATGTTGATATACTTGAAGTTGTCCCAGAGGCTCCTTACACTGTCTTCATATTTTTGGATTCTTTTTTCTTTTTGTTTTTCTGGTTGGGTGTTTTTTGCTTCTTCGTATTTCAAATCTTTGACTTGATTTTTGCGATCCTCTAGTCTGCTATTGGAACTCTGTATAATATTCTTTATTTCAGTCAGTGTATACTTAATTTCTAGTTGGTCCTTTTTCATAACCTCGAGGGTCTCACTAGATTTCTTGAAAGTCTCACTAAAGTTCTTGAAAAACCTTCTAAGTGTGGTTTTGAACTCTATATCCAGTAGTTTGCCTTCCTCCATTTCTGTCATTTGCGACCTGTTTCTTTGTCTCCACATTTTGGCTGCTTCCCTGTGATGGTAGAGTGGCTTTGTGTGCTAGGTGTCCTATAGGTCCCAGTGGCTCAGCCTCCCCAATTACCTGAGGTGGACACTCTTGGTATACCCCTTTGTGAGCTTTGTGCACAGTATTGTTGTAGTTAAGCCTTGATTGTTGTAGGTATCATTGGGAGGAATTGACCTCCAGGCCAATTGGCTGTGAGAATCAGCTGTGTATACATTGGGAGAACTTCTGTGCTGGAGACACCCTTCTGGGGCAAGACTTGCTTCAGTGGGGCTTTGGTGCTCACTGAGTCTGCCCCCTGAGTGTCTCCCTTATGGATCTGAGGGGTTGTAATCTGGATGGGTACACTGGCTCTTGGATCTCTAAGGAGGTGCTAATTTAGCCTCTTCCTGAGGCAACCCAGAAGGAGCTACAGAGAAATCTACAGATTTTTTTCTTTGTTTGGAGTTTGGAGGTGCCCAGATGAGGCCCAGCTGTGAAGCAATGCAAGCTGCTATGGGGACTTGGGCCTTCTTTTTGGATGTTCTGGGTCTCTCTGACCCAGCTGCAGTTAGTTAGGTAATTTTAGATTGCAAAGTGCCAGGGCATTCATATGCAAAAGCCTCTGGGCACAGCTTGGGTGGGGCGGGGTCTCAGGGAATCACTAGGGCAGAGCAAACAGCTATCGCTGATCCTAAGCCCTACCCTAAGAGGCCCCGGGTCTCACTATTCTGCCGTAATCACTGCAAGCGCCTCTGAGAGAAAGCCGCCCTCGAGTTCTTCCCGATTCCAGACAGTCCAGTTTCTCCCCATATGAGCCTGGGTCCCCAGAGACTCACCCAGAGCTGGACTTCAGAGCAGTCGGGAGCTTGAGACTCCCTCCTGATTGAAAAAGACAGCTGCGTCCTCAGTTGCGAGCCCTTTCTGTGCATGCCTCAGTACCTCTGCATTTTACTTCCTCACGTCCTCTGAGTCTCAGTGTGCTTTTCTCTTTCCTTCTAGTTGTAGAATTTCCACTCCTGTGGTTCTGGATGATGTCCGTTTTGTCTTTTAGTTGTTTTATTGAAGTAGTTGTGCGAGGCAGCAATTTCCAGTGTTTACCTATGCCGCCATCTTGGTTTTTCTCTCATTCAATTCTTAACCTTACTTTTTGTATATAAGATTCTGCCCTCACCCACTCTACTGGGAATTTGGTATTTGTATGTATGAGTTTATGTTTCTTCTCTGGATATATATATATATATATATATATATATATATATATATATATATATACTGAGTTGCCAGATTATTATGACCACCTGACATTTGTGGCAAATTAGCTATAATTTCGCACTGAAGTTGCTAGAGGGCCAGACTATTATAAATAGGAAGGCAGGTTGTTTACCACAACAGTAGATGTGATTTTTTTCTGAAGATATGATTAAACAATGTGATTTAACAGCCTTCAAACGTTGGATATATTTGAACGTGAGTGTCCAGATTATTATGACCACCCCATCAGTACTTCGTTGGGCCACGTTTTGCCTTCAATACTGCAGCAATTCTTCTTGGCATTGACTCCACCAGATGTTGAAAGGCGCTGTGAGGAATCTGACACCATGCTTGATGAACAGCACTGTCCAGTTCTGTGAGATTTGATGGTTGTGAAAACAGCTGCCTGATGGCTCTTTTAACTTCGTCCCACAAATGCTCAATTGGATTGAGATCTGGTGATTGTGGGGGCCACCTAAGCAAGGTAAAGTCTCCCTCATGTTCTTGAAACCACTTCTGCACAATACGAGCACCATGGCATGGCTCATTGTCTTGTTGGAAGAAGCCATCTCCATTGGGATAAGCCATCAACATGATAGGATGAACCTGATCAGCAACAATACTTAGGTATGTTGTGCTATTCAGACGTTGTTCCACATGAATTAAATGGCCCAAATCATGCCAGGAAAACATGCCCCAAACCATAACACTGCCCCGACCAGCTTGAAGGTTTGTACTCATGCATGTGGGGTGCATGTTTTCATGCTGTTTCTGCCAAATTCCCTTTATGCCATCTGCATGATGCAACTGGAAACGTGATTCATCAGACCACATGACATTTTTTCCAATGCTCGACTATCCAATCCTTGTGTTCCTGTGCAAATTGGAGACGTTTTATCTTGGTAACTGCAGACAGAAAAGGTGTTCAAACAGGCCTTCATCTTCCATATCCCATATGATGAAGGGTACTGCTAAGAGAGAATCTTAAAAGCAGCAAGAGAAAAACAGTTATTTACCTTCAAGGGAGTACCCATACGACTTGTATGCATGCATATAAGCATAACCAGTGGACATAAGACATTGGGGGATAGGGGAGGCTAGGGGACTGTCTAGGGCGGGGGGATAAAATGGACACATATGTAATATCCTTTGTAATACTTTAAGCAATAAAAAAAAATAAAAGCAAAAGGAAAACCAAAAAAAAAAAAAAAGAGATTCTTCTCTTTCACTGCTGCATACTATTCCATAGTATAAATGTACCACAGCATTTTTATCCACTCATCTACTCATTGGCACTTGGGCCATTTCCACATCTTAGCAATTGTAAATTGTGCTACTATGAACATAGGGGTGCATACATTCTTTCTGCCTGGTGTTTCAGGTTTCTTGGGATATATTCCTAGAAGTGGGATCACTGGGTCAAATGGCAGTTCCATATTTACGTTTTTGATGAAACTCCATACTGTTTTTCATAATGGCTGCACCAGTCTACATTCCCACCTGTAGTATACTAGGGTTCCCTTTTGGCCACATCCTCACCAGAACTTGTCATTTGTTGATTTGTTGATGGTAGCCATTCTGACAGGTGTGAGGTGATACCTCATTGTCATTTTGATTTGCAACTCTCTGATGATCAGTGACTTTGGGAATTTTTTCGTATGTCTCTTGTCCGTCTGTATGTCCATTTTGGGGAAAGGTCTGTATCCGTTTTTGCCCATTTTTTAATTAGATTATTTGTCTTCCTTTGTTAAGTTGTATGATTTCCTTATATATTTTGAATGTTAACATTTTATCTGTTGTATTATTGCCAAATATGTTCTCCCATGCACTAGCCTCCCTTTTCATTTTGTTGATGGTTTCCTTTGCTGTGCAGAAGCTTTTTATTCTGATGTAGTTCCATTTGTTTATTTTTCTTTAGTTTCCTTTGCTCTAACAGTGGTCGGCAAACTCATTAGTCAACAGAGCCAAATATCAACAGTACAATGATTGAAATTTCTTTTGAGAGCCAAATTTTTTAAACTTAAACTATATAGGTAGGTACATTGTTATTAACTTAATTAGGGTACTCCTAAGACTTAGAAAGAGCCACACTCAAGGGGCCAAAGAGCTGCATGTGGATTGCGAGCCACAGTTTGCCGACCACGGCTCTAGGAGATGTATTAGTAAACATATTGCTATGAGAAATGTCTGAGATTTTTCTACCTATGGTTTCTTCAATAATTTTTAAGGTTTCATGATTTACATTTAAATCTTTTATCCATTTGGAGTTTATTCTTGTGTGTGATGTAACTTGGTGGTCTAGTTTCATTTTTTGCATGTCCAATTTTCCCAATAACACTTATTGAAGAGACTGTGTTTACTCAATTATATTATTTGGTGAATGTAGACTGCAGAGATAGCTGTACTTCTACTGAAGCTAGATTGGAAGGCAGAGTCCTAAAAGAGAAAGAAAATTTCTCCTTATGGCCAGCCAGGATAGACCCTGTAGATAGAAAAAAAAATGGGGTGTACATGTTTTTATGCAATGATTGACAGGACAGCATCTTGCTCTCTCATACTCCCCAGCCTACCTTTTCTCTCACTTGGAGCTGAATAATGTTATAGTTCTCCAAGGCAGGTCACATCCTGCTGTGGCAGGAAAATTTAGATGGTAGAAAAAAATCTCTGTTATTATTTATTACCATAGCTTAGGAAATTCAAACGCTAATGTAAAACAATCCTGCCATGAATCTATTTGGTAAGTGCCAATAGTATCAACACAGAGCTAATACATATTTGATATTCCACAAGGCTCTTAGAAAATAAATATGGGCCACTGGAAGAGAAACCAAGATGGCAGCATAGGTAAATACCTGAAATTGCTGCCTCACACAACCACTTAAAAAATACAACTAAAAGACAAAACGGACATCACCCAGAACCACAGGAAGGCTGGCTGAGTGGAAATTCTACAACTAGAAGGAAAGAGAAAAGCACACTGAGACTCAGAGGAGGTGTGGAAGTAAAGTGCAGAGGTACAGAGGCACACACAAAAAGGGGTTGCAACTGAAGAGGCGGTTGTCTTTTTCAATTGGGAGGGAAACACTGGTCCCAACTGCTCTGAAATCCAGTTCTGGGTGAGTCTCTGGGGACCCAGACTCATATGGGGAGAAACTGGACTGTCTGGCATCAGGCAGAACTCGAGGGCAGCTTTTTCTCAGATATGCTTGCAGCGATTACCGTGGGACACTGAGACCCTGGGCTTCTTAGGGCAGGGCTGGGGATCAGCCATAGCTGTTTGCTCCGCCCTGTTGATTCCCTGAGACCCCGCCCCACCCAAGCTGTGTCCAGCGGCTTTTGCATATGAAAGGGCCTGGCTCTTTGCAATCTAAAATTACCTAACAAACTGCAGCAGGGTCAGAGAGAACCAGAACATCCAAAAGAAGGCCCAAGTCCCCACAGCAGCTTGTATTGCTTCACATCTGGGCCTCATCTAGTCACCTCCAAATCCCAAACAAAGAAGAGGAATCTGTAGATCTCTCTGTAGCTCCTGCTGGGTAGCCTCCAGCAGAGGCTAAATTCGCACCTCCTTAGAGATCCAAGAGCTAGTGTACCTAGTGGTCAGAGTGGGACCATCCAGATTACAACCCCTCAGATCCATAAGGGACACACTCAGGGGGCAGACTCAGTGAGCACCAAAGCCTCACTGAAGCAAGTCTTGCCCCAGAAGGGTGTCTCCAGCACAGAAGTTCTCCCACTGTAGTCACAGCTGATTCTCACAGCCAATTGACCTGGAGGTCAATTCCACCCAGTGATATCTACAACAATCAGGGCTTAACTACATCAAGACTGTGCACAAAGTTCACAAAGGGGTATACCAAGAGTGTCCACCTCAGGTAATTGGGGAGCCTGAGCCACTGGGCTCTATAGGACACCTAGCACAGAAAGCCACTCTATCAACACAGGGAAGCAGCCAAAATGCAGAGACAAAGAAACAGGTCGCAAATGACAGAAATGGAGGAAAGCAAACTACTGGATATAGAGTTCAAAACCACACTTTTAAGGTTTTTCAAGGATTTTCTAGAAACCGCCGATAAATTTAGTGAGACCCTCGTTAAATCTAGTGAGACCCTCAAGGTTATCAAAAAGGACCAACTAGAAATTAAGCATACACTGACTGAAATAAAGAATATTATACAGAGATCCAACAGCAGACTAGAGGATCGCACGAATCAAGTCAAAGATTTGAAATACCAAGAAGCAAAAAACATCCAACCGAAAAAACAAAAAGAAAAAAGAATCCGCTCTTGGCTCCCGGCTCCACCTCCGGCTCCACCATGGCTCCCAAAGGCAGCTCCAAGCAGCAGTCCGTGGAGGACCTGCTCCTCCAGGATTTCAGTCGCAACCTCTCAGCCAAGTCCTCCGCACTCTTCTTCGGGAATGCCTTCATCGTGTCCACCATCCCCATCTGGTTATACTGGAGAATATGGCATATAGATCTTATTCAGTCTGCTGTTCTGTACAGTGTGATGACCCTTGTAAGCACTTATTTGGTAGCCTTTGCCTACAAAAAGGTGAAATTTGTACTCAAGCACAAAGTAGCACAGAAGAGGGAAGATGCTGTTTCCAAAGAAGTGACTCGAAAACTTTCTGAAGCTGATAATAGAAAGATGTCTCGGAAGGAAAAAGATGAAAGAATCTTGTGGAAGAAGAATGAAGTTGCTGATTATGAAGCTACAACATTTTCCATCTTCTATAACAACACCTTATTCCTGGTCTTGGTCATCGTTGCATCCTTCTTTATATTGAAGAACTTCAACCCCACAGTGAACTATATTCTGTCCATAAGTGCTTCATCAGGTCTCATCGCCCTCCTGTCTACTGGCTCCAAATAGACCGTGTCAGCTTCACCCTTGGCTTTGTATCTATGGGTGGTCTGTGGTGTATGGAAAAGAAGCCGGGTGGTCGGGGTGGGAGACACACAAGATGTTTTTATAGTCTGGAGCTTGAGGGTTTGAAAGACCCAACAAAATGTAATTCAATATTTGTTTATTGGCTCTTTTTTGACAAACTGTTGAAAGTACATGAATTGGAAAGGAAACTCAGAGTACCAGGGCATTTATTAAAAAGGCAAATGTGTCTGGCAATGTGCTACAATCATAAGAGGAGAAAATAACTTGTTTCCTTGATCTGTCAAAGGTCACAGTAACCTGGACTGAACTGTTAGTATTTGTTAGAGTAGCAAGAAGTTAATAGCTGGTTCCGTGTGTTCCAAGAACAATATTACAGCTTTTTTTGAACCATTAAAAATAAAAAAGAAAAAAGAATCAAAAAATATGAAGATAGTGTAAGGAGCCGCTGGGACAACTTCAAGCATACCAACATCCGAATTATGGGAGTGCCAGAAGAAGAGAGAGAGCAAGATATTGAAAACCTATTTGAAGATATAATGACAGAAAACTTCCCCTACCTGGTGAAAGAAATAGACTTACAAGTCCAGGAAGTACAGAGAACCCCAAACAAAAGGAATCCAAAGAGGACCACACCAAGACACATCATAATTAAAATGCCAAGAGCAAAATACAAAGAGAGTGCCCTGACTGGTTTGGCTCAGTGGATGGAGCGTCGGCCTGCAGACTGAAGGGTCCCAGGTTCGATTCCAGTAAAGGGCATGTGCCTTGGTTGTGGGCGCATCCCCAGTCGGGAGTGTGCAGGAGGCAGCTGATCAATGTTTCTCTTTCATTGATGTTTCTGGCACTCTGTCCCTCTCCCTTCCTCTCTGTGAAAAATCAATGGAATATATTTGAAAAAAAAAAAAAAGACAAAGAGAGAACCTCAAAAACAGCAAGAGAAAAACAGTTAGTTACCTACAAGGGAGTACCCATACTACTGTCAGCTGATTTCTCAATAGAAACTATGCAGGCCAGAAGGGAGTGGCAAGAAGTATTCAAAATGATGAATAGCAAGAACCTACAACCAAGATTACTTTACCCAGCAAAGCTATCATTCAGAATTGAAGGTCAGATAAAGAGCTTCACAGATAAGAATAAACTAAAGGAGTTCATCACCACCAAACCAGTATTATATGAAATGCTGAAAGGTATCCCTTAAGAAGAGGAGGAAGAAGAAAAAGATGAAGATAAAAATTATGAGTTACAAATACATATCTATCAACAAATGAATCTAAAAATCAAGTGAATAAATAATCTGATGAACAGAATAAACTGGTGAATATAATAGAATCAGGGGCATAGAAAGGGAGTGGACTGACAATTCTCAGGGGGAAAAGGGTGTGGGGGGTACGGGAAGAGACTGGAAAACAATCCTCCACCTATGGATGAGGACAGTGGGGGGAGGGTAAGGGCAGAGCGTAGGGTGGGAATCGGGTGGAGGGGAGCTATAGGGGGAAAAAAGAGGAACAACTGTAATTATCTGAACATTAAAGATTTAATTTAAAAAAATAAAAGCTGCCACTAGAGGAAAAAAAGAGAATAAATATGGAAGCTCACTTGACCTCTTGATAATTTCGCAGTTGAATTTTATTTAAGAGGTTATAGACACTGCCGATTTAGTTCAAATTGACAGGCATATAGATAAAGCGAGAAACAAGATTTTGGCTCTTTTTTTCTGTTCACCCTCTGTCCTTCTTCCCCAAGCAATAGGGTTGGTAACAGTAACATGGGGACATTATTTTTACTCTGGATTGTCATAAGCACTTAGTTGTATATTTTATGAGTGTGGTACTGAAACTTGAGAAAGGGAAGACCCAAGGGAGACTTGAAGTTGCATAAAAGTGTTAGAAGAGTTACAATGCCAGTGCAATGTAGCCAAATCTGTAGCTGCTAAAGGAAACCATACATCACCCTGGCATCTGCATGACACCTCCTTTGGCCAAGGAAAAGACACATAACACATTGGGGAGGACATCATGTTTGGCTTTTATTTCTACAAAAGAAGCAGGTTTCCATATGGGATCTCTGTCATTGCAAAAACAATATTTGAGGGTTTTCATATTGTTCAAATGGAAGAGAAATTGCTGATTGAATGTTACACTATCCAGACTATGCTGCCACATTGTACTTATTGAACAAGGTTGGGGAACTGTAGACAAACATCATTTGAGATAGGAAATAAAATAGTGGGTTTCATTTTTGGCTTGCTGTGCAGCTGTGGTCGTGGGAGGCTATATTTAAAAAATGATGTATTTCAAAGAGATGGTATCACAAAAGGAGGATCATAACTTTCATGATATACTCATGGCTCTTCTCCCACAAGTGGTCTGATTATCATCCAAGCAGATCATCATCGTCACAACTGTTGAGCCCAAAGAGTTAAGAGAGAACAAGTGTTTCCTGTTCCTCTACTCACATGAGAAAAATCTCTAACAGATGGTTTCTACACATTTTCCTTTTCTTTTCTTCCCTCTTCCTAAACAATATGGAACACCAAACTGATTAATCACATGGAAAGACACTGCCTGGATCACATTTACTGATGAGCTGAGACATGGTTTCATTAGACTAAAGACAGACAGCTGGGCATGGCCTAGTTCTAGGCTGTTCCTCTTTTTATTCTTCTGGCATTGTCAAAGTTATTTTCCTTCATCTAAGGTTCCCGTGCCCTGCAGGCAATAAAATGGTGGTAATATTTTTATTTATGCCGAGTTGGGGAGGTAGCAGCCTCTACTAGGCCTCAAGTCTGTGCCATGCACTTCAAATTAGATTTCCCAGAACTCTGTCTTGGATATATTGGGCCCAGGACCAACTAATAAAAACATAGTGCTCTATTTACCATTTTGATTGTTTTTTTTTTCAGGGAACAGTTGAGGAGTAGAATAAGGCAGAATTTAGGCAATCTGGGGATTCTAGCCAATACCAATACCAACATAATCTCTTCACCGATACTATTTATGTTCTAACTTTGTTGTATCAAGTATGTATGGGATTATATACCCAGAAAGTTTCTCTAAGAATTCTGCTCCTCTTGTCTTATTCTTCTACCCCCCATCTACAAGGTTACAACAAGCGCTGCCATGTTATTACAACATAATCATGACCAGTAAGCATAGTTGATTGAACCAGGGGTGAGCACAATATTTCAGGTGGACCTTTTCCCTGGATTAAGAAAAAAGCACCAGCTACATCTGTCCCTTTTACTATCAGAGCAGAAGGTTTCCTTTGAACTCCCCAGAAATGATTTACCTTCATGATTATTGGTCAAAACTGGGTGCATGACCACCATGACTTTAAGGACACTGGGAAAGTGAGTATCTTGCCTGAGTAACATTGCTTTCCAAAACAAATTTAGTATTCTGTTGGCAAGAAAAAAAAATGAGGAATAGGTATTGGGAAAGCAATTAACAAGGACTGCCACACTTATTTTTTCATAAAGAGGGAGAGAGAGGCATAGAAACAGAGAGAGGTGAGAGAGAGAGGCAGAGAGAGGAGAGAGAGAGAAACATCTATGTGAGAGAGACATTGACCAGTTGCCTCTTGTACTCACCCCAAATAGGGACTGAAACACAACCTATGTATGTACCTTGACCAGGAATCAAACCCACAACCTTTTAGTGTACGGGCCAACACTACAGCCAACTAAGCCATGGCAGCCAGGACAGTAATTCATTTATTTATAAATACAATGAAAAAACAAATTTGCTAAATATAAAACTAAGTTCTTTGCAAAGAAAGTGATCCATTTATGAAGGGAACTGTTTGGCAGCACATCTTTTATGGGTTGGGTAGGCAAGCTAGTAGGGAGGAGCCAGGAAGGACAGAAGTACTCTAGATAATAAAGGAGCAAGTGTTGGAAACTATAGGAGCAATCTTGGAAGGAGGGAGATAAGAGAAGAGATGAGAGGAGGAGAAAGAAGGTGGTGGAAAGCCACATGGTTTGTGTTATGAGCTTCCCCTGTTATATCCAAATCTTCAATAAAGTATAGAACTTATGAAAGGATTTTGAGAATAGATTTCTTGTGAAAACTGGGGAAGGATTGAGCTCTGTGTATAAATTTTATTGAGTAAAACCTCAGACAGCATGTGTAGATACAGGAGCCATAGGCGACAGCCCCAAGAAAGCAAGAAGGTATAAGCCCAACAGATGAGCAAAGAAATCATAAGGGGAGCCAAGAGTTCATATATCATGGAATGACAAAGGCAAAGACCAAGTATTACAAGATCTCTGAGAAATAAGGCAAGCCCAGCCAATATCTGAGTTATATGTGTTTCTTGTCTTCACTAAATGAAGAGCTCCTTGAGAACTGGAATAGCATCTTATTTATCATTGCAATCATTGCATGCCAGCACTTAGCACATTTCCAGAACATAGTGGATAGTCTATAAATATTTCTTGAATTAAATTGAACTGATATGTCCTATATTATAATCTTCAATACACTGATCTTAACTCCTTTAGTAAATTGGAATTTCCATTAAGAGTGTGTTTGATGGGGGCAGGAGCAGACTGGGAGAGGTTAATGGGGGAAAAAGGAGACATATGCAATACTTTAAACAATAAAGAATTTACATTTTTAGAAAGTGTGTCTGATTCACTTTTCCAAAGATGACATATAGGGGCCAATATACATGAGAAAAATGCTCAACATCACGAATCAGAGTGATGCAAATTAAAACCACAATGATATATCACCTAACACCTGCCAGAAGGGTTATCACCAATAAATCAACAAACAACAAGTGCTGGCGAGGATGTGGAGAAAAATGAACCCTCGTACACTGTTGGTGGGAATGCAGACTGGTGAAGCCACTGTGGGAAAATAGTATGGAGTTTCCTCAAAAATTAAAAAATGGAATTGCCTTTTGATCCAGTGATCCCACTTCTGTGACTATATACTAAGAAACCTGAAACACTAATTCAAAAGAATAAATGCACCCCTGTGTTCATAGCAACATGATTTATAAATTCCAAGATCTGGAAATAGCCCAAGTGCCCAGCAATAAATGAGTAGATTAAAAAAGTAGTGGTACATTTACACAATGGAATACCACTTTGCCAAAAAAAAAAAAAGAGCCTGGCTGGGCATGATCAGTGGTTGAGCATCATCCTATGAACCAATAGGTCATGGTTTGATTCCTGGTCATGGCACAGGCCTGGGTTGTGGGCTCAATCCTAAGTGGGGGATGTGCAGGAGGCAGTAAATCAATGATTCTCTCTTATCATTGATGTTTCTATCTCTCTCCCCCTCTCCCTTCCTCTCTGAAATCAATACAAATTTTTTGCTTTGTAGGACTTTATTTTTTTAATTTTTCTTTTTTTAGTTTTATTGCTTAAAGTATTACAAAGGGTATTACATATGTCTCCTCCCCCCCCCCTTGACAATTCCCTGGCCTCCCCTACCCCCCAGTGTCTTATGTCCATTGGTTATGCTTATATGCATGCATATATGTCCTTCGGTTGATCTCTTACCCCCCCCCCTTCTGCCCCCCTACCCTCCCCGGCCTTCCTGCTGCAGTTTGACAGTCTGTTTGAGGCAGCTCTGCCTCTGTATCTATTATTGTTCATAAGTTTATAATGGTCTTTATTATCCATGAATGAGTGAGATCATGTGGTATTTTTCCTTCATTGACTGGCTTATTTCACTTAGCATAATGCTCTCCAGTTCCATCCATGCCATTGCAAATGGTAAGAATTCCTTCTTTTTTTACAGCAGCACAGTATTCCATCGTGTAGATGTACCACTGTTTTCTAATCCATTCATCTACTGATGGGCACTTAGGCTGTTTCCAGATCTTAGCTATGGTGAATTGTGCTGCTATGAACATATGGGTGCATATATCCTTTCTGATTGGTGTTTCTGGTTTCTTGGGATATATTCCTAGAAGTGGGATCACAGGGTCAAATGGGAGTTCCATTTGTAGTTTTTTGAGGAAACTCCATACTGTCTTCCATAGTGGCTGCACCAGTCTGCATTGCCACCAGCAGTGCACGAGTATTCCTTTTTCTCCACATCCTCTCCAGCACTTGTCGTTCATTGATTTGTTAATATATTTTTTAAAAATCTTACCTTTAGCAACAGCATTGATGGATCTGAAGATTATTATGCTAAATGAAATAAACCTGTCAAAGAACGACAAATACCATTGTGATCTCACTTTTATGTGGAATCTAATGAACAAAAAAGGTGACAAAATACCAGAGGACAAAATGGCGGCAGAATAGATGGATGTGTCCCAAGCCTTGTCCAGGAGCAGATAGTATGAGCAGCTGAAATGAATAACATCAACCCCGAATGGCGAAGGAGACTCAGCTGGTGAGACAATTTGCAGCCAGGAAAGGCAGAGGACCCCTGGAGAAAGGTAAAATCAAGGATCTGGGCTGTAGAGAACTGCCAGACCTCCAAGCACAGAGGGTCAGAGGGAAATCTTATGGCACCAAGCCACATCCATTAGGAAAGGCACAGAGTCTGACTGTGGAAAGGAGGTCTACAGGACTGCTGGGAGCAGGGGATTCTAAATCTGGGTCCATAGTCATGAAATACTGAGCCAGAGGTGGCAGCCTGAAGGGCTGCCCAGACCATGAAGTGTCATGAGGAGAGGGGCTCGCAGAGGCACAGCTCTTTCCATTCTCTGTGGCCATTGATTTCCTTCACTGAACCTAGTTCATAGGACCTTTTGGATACAGACACTCACCCATGGCTGAGTTGCAGGAGAAGGTGTGGACTTGTGGAGTCTGGGTAGAGGCTGGGGGGAGGAAAGGGTCCAGAAGAAGTGGCAGTGAGTCTGGCACTGAGTCATACCTGATGCTCGGGACCTGGGCAGCCATTTTTTCCTGAAGAGATAGCCCCTCCCTCCAGTCTCCAGGCAACCAATACAGCCACACCCAGATACATCCCGAACGGTACGAAGGATTAAAAAATAAATCTGATTAGTCCCTGAGAGTCCACAGGGACTTGCCTAAAGAGAGGCCTTTAGTCCCAGCAACAGGAAACTGAGAAACCCAGACAGTACAGAAGACTGGGATCTTAAGCCAACCAAAGAAATGACACTTCACTTTTTCATTTATTTTATTTAATTTTTTTAATTTTTTTTTATTGCTTACAGTATTACAAAGGGTATTACATATGTGTCCCTTTTTTTCCCCAGCCCTTAACAATCCCCTGGCCTCCCCTACCCCCCAGTGTCTTATGTCCATTAGTTATGCTTATATGCATACATACAAGTCCTTTGGTTGATCTCTTACCCCCCTCCCTCCTGCCCCCCACCCCTCCCCGGCCTTCCCGCTACAGTTTAACAATCTGTGTGAGGCAGCTCTGCCTCTGTATCAATTATTGTTCAAAAGTTTATAATGGTCTCTATTATCCATGAATGAGTGAGATCATGTGGTATTTTTCCTTCATTGACTGGCTTATTTCACTTAGCATAATGCTCTCCAGTTCCATCCATGCCGTTGCAAATGGTAAGAGTTCCTTCTTTTTTACAGCAGCATAGTATTCCATCGTGTAGATGGACCACAGTTTTCTAATCCATTCATCTACTGATGGGCACTTAGGCTGTTTCCAGATTCTAGCTATGGTGAATTGTGCTGCTATGAACATAGGGGTGCATATATCTTTTCTGATTGGTGTTTCTGGTTTCTTGGGATATGTTCCTAGAAGTGGGATCAAAGGGTCAAATGGGAGTTCCATTTGTAGTTTTTTAAGGAAACTCCATACTGTCTTCCATAGTGGCTGCATCGGTCTGCATTCCCACCAGCAGTGCACAAGTGTTCCTTTTTCTCCACATCCTCTCCAGCACTTGTCATTTGTTGATTTGTTGATGATAGCCAATCTGACAGGTGTGAGATGGTACCTCATTGTTGTTTTGATTTGCATCTCTCAGATGATTAGTGACTTTGAGCATGTTTTCATAGGTCTGTTGGCTTTGTGAATGTCCTCTTTTGAAAGGTGTCTATTTAGGTCCTTTGCCCATTTTTTGATTGGATTGTTTATCTTCCTTTTGTTAAGTTGTATGAGTTCCCTATAAATTTTGGAGATTAGGCCCTTATCAGATATGACATTGACAAATATGTTTTCCCACACAGTGGGTTTTCTCATTGTTATGTTGATGGTTTCTTTTGCTGTGCAGAAGCTTTTTTATTTTGATGTAGTCCCATTTGTTCATTTTCTCTTTAGTTTCAAGTGCCCAAGGAGCTGTATCAGTGAAGAAATTGCTTCGGCATATGGCTGAGATTTTGTTGCCTTTGGATTCTTCTAGAATTTTTATGGTTTCCTGTCGTACATTTAAGTCCTTTATCCATTTTGAGTTTATTTTTGTGTATGGTGTAAGTTGGTGATCTAGTTTCATTTTCTTGCATGTATCTGTCCAATTTTCCCAACACAATTTATTGAAGAGACTATCTTGGCTCCATTGTATGTTCTTGCCTCCTTTGTCAAATATTAATTGAGCATATTGGTTCGGGCCGATTTCTGGGCTCTCTATTTTATTCCATTGATCTATATGCCTGTTCTTGTGCCAGTACCAGGCAGTTTTGAGAACAGTGGATTTGTAATACATCTTGATATCTGGTATGGAGATCCCACCTACTTTGTTCTTTCTCAGGATTGCTGCAGCTATTCGGGGTCTTTTTATATTCCAGATGAATTTTTAGAGAGTTCGTTCTAGATCTGTGAAGTATGCCGTTGGTATTTTAATGGGAAGTGAATTGAATTCATAGATTGCTTTGGGTAGTATGGACATTTTAATGATGTTGATTCTACCAATCCATGAACACGGTATGTTTTTCCATCTGTTTATGTCTTCCTCTATCTCTTTTTTCAACGTCCTGTAGTTTTCTGAGTAGAGGTCTTTTACCTCTTTAGTTAAGTTTATTCCTAGGTAGCTTTATTTTTTTGGTGCGATGGTGAATGGGATTGTTTTTCTAATCTCTATTTCTGAAGTTCACTATTGGTGTATAGAAATGACTCAGATTTCTTGGGGTTAATTTTGTATCCTGCTACATTGCCAAATTCATGTATTAAGTCTAGTATCTTTTTGATGGAGTCTCTAGGGTTTTGTATGTATAATATCATGTCATCTGCAAATAAGGACAGTTTACTTCCTCTTTTCCAATTTGGATGCCTTTTATTTCTTCTTCTTGCCTAATTATGATGGCTAATACTTCCAGTACTATGTTGAACAGGAGTGGTGAGAGTGGGCATCCCTGTCTTGTTCCTCTTCTTAGTGGAAATGGTGTTAGTTTTTGTCCATTGAGTATGATGTTGGCTGTGGGCCTGTCATATATGCCTTTTATTATGTTGAGGTATGATCCTTCTACTCCCGCCTTGCTGAGAGTTTTTATCAAAAATGGGTGTTGGATTTTGTCAAATGCTTTTTCTGCATCAATTGATATGACCATGTGGTTTTTTTCCTTCAATTTGTTTATGTGATGTATCACGTTTATTGATTTGCGGATATTTTACCATCCTTGCATCCCTGGGATAAATCCTACTTGGTCATGGTGTATGATCTTTCTGATGTACTGCTGGATCCTATTTGCTAAGATTTTGTTGAGGATTTTGGCATCTATGTTCATGAGGGATATTGGCCTGTAATTCTCTTTCATTGTGTTGTCTTTACCTGGTTTTGGTATTAGGGTGATGCTGGCTTCATAGAATGAGCTTGGAAGTGTTCCTTCCTCTTGAATTTTTTGTAGTAGTCTGAGGAGGATAGGTTTTAGTTCTTCCTTGAATGTTTGGTAATACTCCCCTGTGAAGCCGTCTGGTCCTGGGCATTTGTTTGCTGGAAGCTTTTTGATGACTGCTTCAATTTCTTCCATAGTTATTGGCCTATTGAGATTTTTAGATTCTTCCTGATTGAGTTTTGGAATGTTGTATTTTTCTAGGAATTTGTCCATTTCCTCCAGGTTGTCTAGTTTGTTGAGTAGAGCTGTCTATAGTATTTTTTAACAATCACTTGTATTTCTGTGGGGCCTCTTGTTATTTTGCCTCTGTCGTTTCTGATTTTGTTTATTTGGGTCCTCTCTCTTTGCTTCTTGGTGAGTCTGGCTAGAGGTTTGTCAATTTTGTTTATCCTTTCAAAGAACCAGCTCTTGGTTTCATTGATTTTCTGTATTGTTTTTTTGGTCTCTATGTCATTATTTCTGCTCTAATCTTTATTATCTCCTTCCTTCTGCTCACTCTGGGGTTTTCTTGTTGCTCTCCTTCTAATTCTTTGACTTAGAGTTAGATGATTTACTACCATTTTTTCTTGTTTGTTGAGATAGGCCTGTAGAGCTATAAACTTCCCTCTCAGGACTGCTTTCATTGCGTCCCATAGGTTTTGGATTGTTGTGTTTTCATTGTCATTAGTTTCCAGGATGTTTTTGATTTCTTCTTTGATCTCATTGTTAACGCAATCAATATTTAATAACATGCTACTCAGCTTCCAAGTGTTTGAGTATTTGGGGTTGTTTTTATTGTAGTTTATTTCTAATATTATGTCCTTGTGGTCTGAGAAGATGCTTTTTATGATTTCAATCTTCTTGAATTTGGGGAGATTTTGCTTGTGACCCAATATGTGGTCTATTTTTGAATATGTCCCATGAACATCAGAGTGGAATGTATATTCCGTGGCTTTGGGGTGAAGTGTTCTGAAGATGTCTATTAAGTCCATCTGATCTAGTGAGTCATTTAGGATTGCTGTTTCTTTGCTGATTGTTTTTCTAGAGGACTTATCCAGTGATGTCAGTGGTGTATTAAAGTCGCCTACTATGATTGTATTGTTGTCGATCTCTCCTTTGATATCTTCCAGGAGTTCTTTTTATGAATTTGGGTACTCCTGCATTGGGTGCATATATGTTTACCAGAGTTATATCTTCTTGTTGTATTGATCCCTTTAGTATTATGAAGTGGCCTTCCTTATCTCTTGTTATGGCCTTCAATTTGAGGTCTATTTTGTCTGATATAAGTATTGCTACCCCAGCTTTCTTTTCCTTTCCATTTGCCTGAAAGATATTTTCCATCCTTTCACTTTTAATCTTTTTGAGTCCCGTCTAATGAGGTGGGTCTCTTATAGACAGCAGATGTATGGGTCATGTTTTTTTATCCATTCAGCCACTCGATGTCTTTTGGTTGGAGCATTTAGTCCGTTTACATTTAAAGTTATTATTGAAAGGTACTTGTTTGTAGCCATTTCTTTTTTTGTGTGGCTTTTTATATCTTCTTTTTACACCAGTCCCTTTAGCATTTCTTGCATTTCTGGCTTGGTGGTGATAAACTCCCTCAGCCTTTTTTTGTCTGTGAAGCTTCTTATTTCCCCTTCAATTTTGAATGATAGCCTTGCTGGATAGAGTATTCTTGGATTCAGTACTTTGCTTTGCATCACTTTGTAAATTTCTGTCCATTCTTTTCTGGCCTGATGTGTTTCTGTTGAGAAATCATTTGATAATCTGATGGGGGATCCTTTGTAGGTAACTCTCTGTTTCTCTCTTGCAGCCTTTCAGATTCTCTCTTTGTCTTGTACATTTGCCATCGTTATTATGACGTGTCTTGGTGTGGGTCTTTTGGGGTTCATCTTGCCTGGGACTCTCTGTACTTGTGTAACTTTTTTCTTCCCCATATCTGGGAAGTTTTCTGACATTATTTCTTCAAATAGATTTTCTAATCCTTGCTGCTCTTCTTGTCCTTCTTGCAGCCCTATTATGCGTATGTTACTTCATTTCATGTTGTCCCGAAGCTCCCTTAGGCTCTCCTCCTGCTTTTTAATTTTCTTCTCCAGTTGCTGTTCAGATTGAGCTTGTTTCTCTGCCTTATCTTCTAATTCACTAATTCGGTCCTCTGCTTCTTCTAGTCTGCTGTTGAAACTTTCCATGGTGTTTTTCATTGTAGCTATATCACTTTTCAATTCTTCCTGATTCTTGCATAGGTTGTTGATTTTCTCATCCATCCGGTGAATGAATTGTACAACCGTTATTCTGAATTCTTTTTCTGTCATGTTGCATGCTTCAACTTCATTAATGTCCTTTCTTGGTGACTCCTCATTGTCTTTCCTCTGGGTGTTGTTTCGTCTCTTCATTCTGATTATCTTCCAATGGTTCAAACGTTGAGTTGCGTGGGCCTGGGCCGTGTGCAGTGGGAGCCTCCCACCCCCCTAGTGTCACTGAAGAGCTCTGACACTAAGATGTGTGGTTGTTGTGGGTTGGTGGGAACCAGGCTCGCTCAGAGTCAGTGTTGTCAGCGCTCAATGTGGCCTCGTGTGCGCCCTTAGAATCAGGTACCCTGCCTGCACCGTGCTGAAACAGAGACCCCCCCCTGAAGCGTGTTGAAAACCAGAGCCCCCTAGCGTGCGCCAGGAGTCAGAGTTCCCCAGAATCCAGTATCAGAGTCTCTGTTGCTTCACGCAACCTTGCCTTGAGAATCAGGGTCCGTGTGTGCCCTTGCACCAGGAATTGGAGTTACTGGCTCTTAGTATGAATGCACAGGAAATCAGGATCTCAGGCGCAGGTGAAAAGAAACACAGTCAAGTCACTGGTGCTTGGTGTTGCCACCTGCCCAGAGAATCGGGGTGCCTGGGCCTGTGATGCGTGGGACCAATTCCCGGTGTTTGCGCAATTGCTCCCAGCCCACGGCTCAGAAGCCGGCAGAGTGCCTGGGCTCAGTTTCTGGGGTTCGTGCGTTTGCTCCTAGCCCAGGGCTCAGAAGCCGGCAGTGCGCCTGGGCTCAGTTCCTGGGGTTCGTGAATTTTCTCCCAGCCCAGGGCTCAGAAGCTTGCAGTGCGCATAGGATCAGTTCCAAGGTGCTCCCGCACTTCCAGGCTAAAGTTCCTGGAGCGCTGAGGCCCTGGCAAGGGGTGGGTCTATCAGTTAGTTACTCTGGTGCTGCCCGCAAGCCTGCCAGGAAGGTGGGATGGGCTCTGTTACTCACGGATCTGCCATGGGGATTTCTGAACTTTTGGTGTCTGCAGGTCTGTAGCTGTGGTCACAGGTCTCTGTCCCCAGTGGCTGCAGGGTCCTGGTATGCGTCTGAGATCAGACTGGGTGGTGCTGAGGCCAGGATCCTAGTCTCAAGCAGCTCCGTTTCCCAAGATGGCGTGGCCATCATGCCTGTGCTGGCAGCCCAGGAGTGTCCGTGCAGGAGCGGGACTCCGCCGCCTAAGACTGCCCGGTTTAGCAGCCCCTTAGAAGACCTGCAGAATCTAACTGTCCCTAGCTCATACACACACACCACATGCGTCCACACACTCCTCTATCACTTCCTTGCGCTGTCACACTCTCTCCCTCCCTACCTTCCTGCAGGTCGCCATTTTGGAAGTCTATTTTATTTTATTTTATTTTATTTTATTTTATTTTATTTTATTATTATTTTGTTATCTCTTTTTTTCTTTGTTTCTTTATTTTCTATTTCTTTTCACATTATTTTTCCATCATTCTATTTTATTTATTTGTTATTTTTTATACAATTTTTAAATTTTTTTGTAAATTTATTATTATTATTATTATTTATTATTATTATTATTTGCTTCTCATTCTCTTTCTTCATATCCACTCACCCCTTTCTACTTCCTCTATACTGAACTGAAGTCTTCCCATATTCATCCAATTCTTAACCTTATTTACTGTATATAGGATTCTGCTCCCACCCTCTTTACTGGGTATTTGGTGTTTGTTTTGGTCTACCTATTTTGGTTTACCTGTTTGTTCTCTGGTGTTCTCTCTCTCTCTCTCTCTCTCTCTCTCTCTCTCTATATATATATATATATATATATATATATATATATATTTCCTTTTTCTTCGTGTTCTTTTCTCTCATACCATTTTTTCTCTCTTTGATATCATTTGTGCTCTTTTCTCTCTCCCCTAATTCTCTTTTCTCTGGTGGTCACTTATATTGGGGGTATAGGTGTCGTGAGTACATTCGTGTTTTGTTCCCTTTGTGTTGTGTCTTGCAGAGGTGAATTTTATCCTGTATGGTCAATATGCTAGAGAGTGAGCCACATAACTAGACACCTGGAGAGGAAATTCCATCTACAAATGAGTCAATAACACCCCAGACCCAACAACAGAGGCAGGAAGAAGGCGGCAGTGAGGGAGAGAGCGTGAGTGAGTGAGTGAGCAAAGGAGGAGTGTGTGGTAGTATGGTGTGTGTGTGTGTGTGTGTGTGTGTGTGTGTGTGTGTGTGTGTGTGACAGTTAGATCCTACAGGACCTTAGGGGGCAGGCTAACTGGGCTCGTCTAACTAGGTAGCCTCTGCTACCATTGCAAACAGTACAGGGAGGCCGGCTCTTCCTCAGAGGCTTTGCCGTTTTGAAAGGGAGAGCTGCTGTAACTAGGATCCCAGCGTCACTTCCACCCAGGGTGCCCTCAGATAACACCTAGGACACTATAGCCACACTTGCCAGGGACCTGCTACCTCAGCTGTGGTCCCATGGTCACTAAGACTCCAGCCACCCTGGGAGCAGGGACCTGTGAGTTTTGAAGCACGTTCCCCTCTGACCAGCCCAACTCTTTATCCCAGGGCATTGCGATCACGTGAGCAGCAGACGCGTGAGCAGCCCACCCCAGGTTGAGGAGCACCAACCTCATGTGACCTGCTCCTATCCAAGGAGCAGCAACTGTGCAAGCAGCCTCCCCCCACCAGCCAGAGGAGCCACTACTGCTGTGAATAGCACCCGCCAGAAGACCCACTGAAAACTGAGGAGCAGCTGCTGCTGTGAACACCCGAGGAGCAAATGTAGCCTGAGGAGCCACTGCCACCCAAGGAGCAACCCCATGCATGACTTGATTTATAGATCTGTCGATCAGAACAAAAATGGGTAGACAAAGAAACCCCCCCAAAAAAGAAAAGGAGGAATCGCCAGAAAAGCAGCTAAGCAAAACAGAGGCATACAATATGTCAGAAAAAGAATTCAGAATAAGGGCCATACAGTTCATAAAGTGGATGGATGAAAAAATCAACAACTTATGTAAGAATCAAGAAGAAATGAAGAGTGATATAGCTGCAATAAAAAACACCATGGAGGGGAGAGGAAGATGGCTGCTGACAGGAAGGCAGACTGCAAGATAGTGTGACAGGGAGAGAATGAAAGCAGAACGTGTGGACATAGGGGACTGTATATTTGCGGGTTGGGACAGCTATACTCCAAGAGACTGTTGGGGACTAGTGGACCGGGCTCCCCTGAACAGGACAGCCTCCAATGCTGCTGAAGTCACTCCTGGAGCAACCAATTCTGCTGTGGAGACCGTGCCATCTTGAAGGGGAGACTGGTTATTATCAGAAAGCTATACATCCCCGAATCTACAACAACAACACCCAGGGAACAGCTGCAAGCCCAGGAACACCAAATCTCTAGGAGCAGGAATATGCAGACTCAGATGAGCTCTGCACCTTCTCAAGGAAAGGAGAGAGAGCTACAAAACAAGACACCTGGAGAAAAGAGATCATGGGGAGACAAAGAAACAGATCGCATACAAAAGAAAAGGAGGCATCACCAGAAAAGGAAGTAAATAAAGTGGAGGCAAGCAATATGTCAGAGAAAGAATTCATAGAAATGGTCATAAGGTGGCTGAAAAGAATGGAAGACAAATTCAACGATATGTGTAAAAACCAAGAGGAAATGAAGAAGAACCAGGAAGAAATGAAAAATGACATTGCTGCTATATAAAACTCAATAGAAAGCATCAACAGTAGACTAGAAGAAGCAGAGGACCACATAAGTGAGCTAGAAGACAAGGTAGGAAAAAATACCCAGCAGAGTAGCATCTAGAAAAAAAAACTTAAAAAACAGAAGGAGAGCCTAAGGGAACTTTGGGACAACACAAAATGAAACAACATCCGCATAATAGGGGTGCCAGAAGGAGAGGAAACTGAGCAAGGAATAGAAAACCTGTTTGAAGAAATAATGACAGAAAACTTCCCTGATATAGGGAAGAAAAAACTCACACAAATCCAAGAAGCTCACAGAGTCCCAAACAAAATGAACCACAAAAACCGACGCCAAGGCACATTATAATTAAATTGGCAAACACCAATGACAAAGTAAGAATCTTAAAAGCGACCAGAGAGAGACAAAAAGTTACCTACAAAGGATCCCCCAACAGACTGGTGACTGATTTCTCAACAGAAACACATCAGCCGAGAAGGGAATAGAATGGAATATACAAAGTCATGCAAAGGAAGGGTCTGAATCCAAGAATACTGCACCCAGTAAGGCTACCAATAAAAACTGAGGTCAGGAGCTTCACAGACAAAAAAGGACTAAGGGAGTTTATTACCACCAAACCAGCAATGCAGGAAATGATAAAGGGTCAGCTGTAAAAAGAAGAAATAGGAAACAAAGAAGGAACACAGACGTAAAGAATAAAAATGGCGACAAACAAGTACCTATCAATAATAACTTTAAATGTAAATGGATTAAATGCCCCAATCAACAGATACAGGGTAGCTGAGTGTATAAGAAAATGTGACCCCATATCTGCTGTCTCCAGGAAATCCATCTCAGAAAAAAGGACTCTCACAGAGTGATGGTGAAGGGATATAAAAAGGTTTTTCAGGTGAATGGAAATGAAAAAAAAAAGCTGGGGTAGCAATAATTATATCATACAAATTAGATTTCAAAGTGAAGGCCATAACAAGAGATAAGGAAGGCCACTTCATAATAATAAGGGGAGCAATCCAACAAGAAGAAATTACTCTGGTAAACATATATGCACCCAATACAGGAGCATCCAAATACATAAAAAAAACCCACTTTTGGAGGATATCAAGGGAGAGATTGACAGCAATAAAGTCTTAGTAAGGGACTTTAATATCCCACTATCACCATTGGATAAATCCTCCAAACAAAAACTCAGCAAAGAAACATCAATCCTAAGTGACTCACTAGGTGAGATGGAATTAATTGGCATCTTCAGAACATTTCACCCCAAAACCACAGAACATACACTCTTCTCAAGTGCACATGAGACATTTTCAAAGATAGACCACATACTAGAACACAGACAAAGTCTCTTTAAATTCAAGTGGATAGAAATCGTATCAAGCATCTTCTTAGATCACAATGGCATAAAACTAGAAATCAACTCCAATAAAATCAAAAAAATCAAACACCAGGAGGCTACATGGCATGCTATTAAACAATGACTGACTTACCAGAGAGATCAAAGAAGAAATAAAAACATCATGGGAACAAACGACAATAAAAATACAGCAATCCAAAATCTATGGGACACAGTGAAAGCAGTCTTGAGGGGAAGTTCATAGCTCTACAAGACTACCATACAAAACAAGAAACTATGGTCATATATTACCTAACCCTACAACTCAAAGAGTTAGAAAGAGAGCAACAAAAAAAGCCAAGCATAAGTAGGAGGAAGGAAATAATAAAGATCAGAGCAGAGATAAATTACATAGAGACAAAAAAAAAACACAATACAAAAGATCAACAAAACCAAGAGCTGGTTCTTTGAAAGGACAAACAAGATTGATGAACCTCTAGCCAGGCTCTCCAAGAAGCAAAGAGAGCAGACCCAAATAAACAAAATCAGAAATGAAAGAGGTGAAACAACAACCGATCCCACTGAAATACAAACAATTATAAACAAATACTATGAACAACTCTATTGCAACAAAAAGGAAAAACTAGATGAAATGGACATATTCTTAGAAAAATACAAGCTCCCAAAACTCAACCAAGAAGAATCAAAAACCTGAATAGGCCAATAACTACCGAAGACATTGAAACAGCGATCAAACTCTTCCAGCAAACAAAAGCCCTGGTCCAGAAGGCATTACAGAGGAGTTCTACCAAGCATCAAAAGAAGAACTAAAACCTATCCTACTCAGACTATTCCAAAAAATTCAAGAGGAAGGCACACTTCCAAGCTCTTTCTATGAAGCCAGCATTACCCTAATTCCAAAACCAGATAAAGACACCACAATAAAAGAGAACTACAGGCCAATATCCTTGATGAACATAGATGCTAAAATCCTCAACAAAATTCTAGCAAATCAGATTCAGGAATACATTAGAAAGATCATACACCATGAACAAGTGGGATTTATTTCAGGAATACAAGGATGGTACAATATCCACAAATCAGTAAATGTGATACATTACATAAATAAACTGAGAGACAAAAATCACATAACCATATCAATTGATGCAGAAAAAGCATTTGACAAAATCCAACACCCTTTCTTGATAAAAATCCTCAGCAAAGTGGGAATAGAGGGATCATACCTCAACATAATAAAAGCCCTATATGACAAACCCACAACCAACATCACACTCAATGAGCAAAACCTAAAACCATTTCCCCTAAGAGCAGGAACAAGACAAGGATGCCCACTTTCACCACTCCTGTTTGACATAGTACTAGAAGTACTAGCCACAGCGATCAGATAAGAAGAAGAAATAAAAGGCATCCAAATTGGAAAAGAAGAAGAAAAACTGTCCTTATTTGTAGATGACCTGATACTATACATAGAAAACCCCAAAGACTCCATCAAAAAACTACTAGACCTAATAAATGAATTTGGCAATGTAGCAGGATACAAAATTAATGCCCAATAATCTATGGCCTTTTCATACACCAATAATGAACTCACAGAAAGAGAAATGAAAAAAAAAAAACCCATTTACCATTGCACCAAAAAAACTAAGATACCTAGCAAGTAAACTTAACCAAGGATGTAAAAGACCTGTACTCCAAAAACTATAGGACATTGAAAAAAGAGATAGAGGAAGACGTGAACAAATGGAAGAACATCCCTTTTTCATGGATTGGTAGAATCAACATCAGCAAAATGTCCATACTACTTAAAGCAATCTATAGATTCCATGCACTCCCCATTAAAATACCAATAGCATATTTCACAGACCTAGAACAACCTCTCCAAGAATTCATCTGGAATATAAAAAGACCCCGAATCGCTGTAGCAATCCTGAGAGAGAAGAACAAAGTAAGTGGGATCTCAATACCAGACATCAAGCTGTATTACAAAGCAACTGTTCTCAAAACTTCCTGGTACTGGCACAAGAACAGACATATAGATAAATGGAATATAATAGAGAACCCAGAAATTGCCCCAAACCACTGTGCTCAATTAATATTTGACAAAAAGGACAAGAGCATACAATGGAGTCAAGACAGTATCTTCAATAAATGGTGTTTGGAAAATTGGACAGATACATGCAAAAAAATGAAACTAGACCACCAACTTACACCATACATAAATATAAACACAAAATGGATAAAGGACTTAAGCGTAAGATGGGAAACAATAAAAATACTAGAGGAATCCAAAGGCAGCAAAATCTCAGACATATGCTTAAGCAATTTCTTCACTGATATCGCTCCTAGGGCAATGGATACTAAAGAGAAAATAAACAAATTAGACTATATAAAAATAAAAACATTTTGCACACTAACAGAAACCATCACCAAAACAAGAAAACCACTGCATGGGAGAACATATTTTCCAATGTTATCACCGATAAGGGTTTAATCTCCAACATTTACAGGGAACTCATACAACCTAACAAAAGAAGATAAACAACCCAATCAAAAAATGAACAATGGACCTAAATACATACTTTTCTAAAGAAGACATGAGGAAGGCCAACAGACATATGAAAACATGCTCAAAGTCACTAAGCATCTGAGAGATATAAATCAAAACTACAATACGGTACCCTATCACACCTGTCAGAATGGCTATCATCAACAAATCAACAAATGACAACTGCTGGTGCTGAGGCAGAGAAAAAGGAACGCTCTGCACTGGTAGTGGGCATGCAGACTGGTGCAGCCACTGTGGAGAACTGTATGGAGTTTCCTCAACAATCTAAAAATGGAATTCCCATTTGACCCTTTGATCCCACTTCTAGGAATATATCCCAAGAAACTAGAAACACCAATCAGAAAAGATATATGCACCCCTATGTTCACACCAGTACAATTCACCATAGCTAAGATTTGGAAACATCCTAAGTGCCCATCAGCAGATGAGTGGATTAAAAACCTGTGGTACATCTACACAATGGAATCCTACATTGCGGTAAAAAAGAAGGAATTCTTACCATTTGCAACAGCATGGATGGAACTGGAGAGCATTATGCTAAGCAAAATAAGCCAGTCAGAGAAAGATAATTATCACATGATCTCACTCATTTATGGAAGACAATGAACAACATAAATTGATGAACAAAAACAGTTCCATAGACAGAGAAGCATTGATCAGACCTTCAAATCTCAGATGGAAAATAGGGGAGGGTGGGGGTAAGGGAGAGAGATCAACCAAAGGACTTGTATGCATATATATATAAGCCTACGCAATGGACACAGACAACAGGGGGGTAAGGGCATGAGTGGGGCGTGGGGGGCCTTGGGGGGATAAGGACACTGATGTAATACTTTAATCAATAAAGAAAAAGAGTGACAAAATAGAAATAGAAACAGGCATGGATACATGGAACAGACTGACAGTTGTCAGAGGGGAATGGGGAGGGGGGACTGGATGGAAGAAGGTGATGGTGTTAGCCAAAGAACATACATATATAAACACATAGACACAGACAACTGTGTGGTAAGAGCCAGAGGGAAAGGTAGGATGGGGTTGATGGAGATGGGCAAATGTGGGAAAATGGGGATGGAAAGCGACTTTGCTTACGGCTATAGACACATGATCCAGTGTGCAGATGAGGTTTTATTGAATTGTACACTTGAAACCTGTATAATTTTGTCAACCAATATAACCCCAATAAATGCAATTAAAAAATAACAGAATTCAAAATCATATGTACTAAAATCTCAATTGAATGTTAAAAGTAGATGAATAGGGAGGAAAATAAGCTACATAATCTACACTGATAAAAGAGAAAAATGGTAATTGGCGGACGGCGCTACCCTTTTCATTGGCTAATCAGGGCTATATGCAAATTAACTGCCAACTAAGATGGCAGTTAACTGCCAACAAAGATGGCGGCTAATTTGCATATGTAGGCACAATGCAGGGAGGCGAAAGGGAAAGCAGGAAGAAGCCCCCTGCCACTGACAGTGATCAGAAACCCAGGGGGGAACTAAGAGGTGGGGGGCAGGGCAAAGGCGGCCCTGGGGCCGCCTTTGCCCTGCCCCCCAGCCATGATCGGAGAATCAGGCGCCTTTGCTGCCCTGGCCAGTGATAGCAGGAAGTAGGGGTGGAGCCAGCGATGGGAGCTGGGCACGGTTGAAGCTGGCAGTCCCGGGAGCTAGGGGTCCCTTGCCTGGGCCTAAAGCGGAGCCCACGATCATGGGGCCCCTGCAGCTGCGGGTCCCTGCTGCCCAGGCCGGACACCTAGGCCAGAGGCGTTAGGCCTGGGCAGGGGCGAAGCCTGCAACCGCGGGGAGCTGGGGGTCCCCTGCCCAGGCCTAATGCTTCGGCCAGAGGTGTTAGGCCTGGGCAGGGGCAGAGCGGGAGATCGCGGGGAGCTGGGGGTCCCCTGCCCAAGCCTAATGCCTCGGCCAGAGGCATTAGGCCTGGGCAGGGGTGGAGCCTGCAACTGCGGGGAGCTGGGGATCCCCTTCCCAGGCCTGACACCTCTGCCGGAGGCCTCAGGCCTGGTCAAGGGGCCGATCCGATGACTGGTGATCGGAGGGTGATGAGGGTCAACTCCTCTGGCAGAGGCATCAGGCCTGGGTGGGGGGCGGAGCCGGGGATTGGAGGGATATGATGGTCCCCTTGCCCAGGCCTGAAGCCTGGGTCAGAGGCATCAGGCTTGGGTGGGGGGTGGAGCAAGCGATCAGAGGGAGATGGGGGTCCCCTGCCCAGGCATGATTCCTGGGCAGAGGCCTCAGGCCTGGGCGGGGGTCAGAGCCAGTGATCAGGGGGACATGGGGGTCCCCTGTCCAAGCCTGACACCTCTGGCAGAGGCGTCAGGCCTGGGCAAGGGGCCGATCAGGCGATCGGAGGGTGATGGGGGTCTACGCCTCTGGCCAAGGCATCAGGCCTGGGCAAGGGGCCGAGCCAGCAATCGGAGGGGTCTGGGGGTCCCCTGCCCAGGCCTGACGCCTGGGCCAAAGGCATCAGGCCTGGGCTGGGGGCAGAACCAGTGATAGGGGGAAATGAGGGTCCCCTGCCCAGGCCTGATGCCTCTGTCAGAGGCGTCAGGCCTGGGCAAGGGGCCGATCCTGCGATTGGAGGGTGATGCAGGTCAATGCCTGAGGGCTCCCAGTATGTGAGAGGGGGCAGGCTGGGCTGAGGGACACTCCCCCCCCACACACACCCAGTGCACGAATTTCGTGCACTGGGCCCCTAGTTTACAATAATTATCTCTAGGAATGGAGGATTTTTCTGTTCTTTTTAAAAATTTTCTGCATTCTTAAATGTTTTATATGAATATTCATCATTTATATAGTAATAAGAATAGATTTTATTCAAACATAAAGAAAAGAATGTGTCTGATTCATTTTTTTATTGAGTAGGTGCCTTGAACATACTAGGCACTTAAAAGGCCAATTTTCAGAGCCCTACCTTCATGGGGAGGTATAAACTCTGCAGTAACCTGAGTCCCATTTATAGGGTAAAGGGTCTGATATGTTGGCAGCTCGTTTCCCTTAGGCCAATATAAAATGAATTTTCATTTCCAAACTAATATTAAATGATGGCAGGAGAAAATAGCACAGATACATGATGTGTAGCAGAGGGAAAGCAGCTTGGGATTTCAATTTGCCACCAGTGATCTATAACGTAGACAGTTAAGCAGATAACCAAGATTTGTCAGTCTATGGCATTACTCACAATTAGAAACCATAGTTCATTTATTATAAGTATACCTGGGTACAGAAAAAAATATTGGAATGATAGGACATTTAATGTTGAGTGTGAAAATCTTTACAAAGTGAAATGGGTGATTTTTTTCTTCTTTATTCTTTCATGCAATTAGTAAACTGTATAATATGTTCATAAAAACTCTTTAAAATAAAAGACATGGCATGAGTGGGGGGCGGGGGGCAATGGGGGGGGTAAGGACACATCTATAATACCTTAATCACTAAAGAAATCAAAAAATAATTAAAAAAATAAAATAAAAGACACGGGAACAACCAAATTGTCCTGTGATAGAGGACTGGATAAAGAAGATGTGTTATATATACACAATGGAATACTACTCAACCATAAGAATGACATACTGCCATTTGAAACAACATGAATGGACCTTGTGAATATTATGCTAAGTGAAAAAAGTCCTTCAGAAAAGGCTAAGAACCATATGATTTTACTCATATGTAGGATATAAAACTGAAATTTATGAACACAACAGAATTGCAGCGGTTGTGTTCCCCAGAAGGAAAGGGATGGGAGAAGATTGTAATGGTGATGGGAGAAGATTTGACTTTGGTTGGTGGGCACACAGTGCAAAATACAGATCTTATAACATAGAAACCCACACCTGAAACCTATGTGATGATATTAAGAAAATATAAAGTTACAGTAGGAGCTTGACTTAAAACTGGTAAACTTTGGACCAAATTCAATCTAAAAATTATAATAATAAAATAAAATAAATACAGTTCATTTTTGTCACCAAGAATAGAATTAATATTTATTAAATGCCTATTATGTGTCAAGCACTATACTCGGCACTTTATAAATGTCATATCATTTAATCCTTGGTAATGCCTTATTCAGCTAATTTTATGGATGATATAACTGAGTTCTAGAGAAGCAAAGATATTTCCTCCAGATTGCAGACAGAAAATTCAAGTGTAAAGATTTAAACCCAGTTTTTTCTAGAGGTCTTGGTGAAAAAGGATTTCTGGGTCCCATCCCCAGAGATTCTGATTAAGTAGGTTTAGTGTTGGGCTGGGAGTTTTCATTCTAACATATTCTCAGATTATGTTGACCCTGCTTTTCTTGGAATCACACCATCCATGAAAACCATGCTTCAGGTAATCTAAGTATTATGGAAGCTGTAACTCATCTAGTCTCCAGCTTTCAAATCAATGGAGTAAGGTACAATGATATGTCATAAATGAATGACAGCTGTGGAGAGGTATTGAATATCTTTTGTCCTCAGAAAGGGACTTGGAGTAACTGGTCACCTGGGGCCACAAGCAGCCTTGCCTCGTTGTTTATCCACAGTGTGCTATAAAAATGTTTTCTGGAATGTAAAAAAATGGTAGAAAGCACTGATCTGGTTCAATTGCTATTATGATGCCTGAATCCTTTCCATAAAATCTCTAACAGGTGGTTTTATAGCTCTAGCTCGAATACCTCAGAGGTGTGGAACTAATTTACCTATTTTTTATTTAGTGCCACTTTTAGAATTCTCTAACTTAAATATTAGCAAGTGGCTCCTCTACACAAGCAGACGGCAAGAAGTTTGCTGTTCTGGAGATTTCTATTATTTCCTTGCTGTATCATTTTTTAGTTGTGAAACTAATTGCCTGCAAAATCTAGTAGCTTAAGATAGCTCACATTTGCCCTAACCGGTTTGGCTTAGTGGAGAGAGCATCAGCCTGTGGACTCAAGGGTCCCAGGTTTGATTCCGATCAAGGGCATGTACCTTGGTTGAGGGCACATCCCCAGTAGGGGGTGTGCAGGAGGCAGCTGATTGATGTTTCTCTCTCATCGATGTTTCTAACTCTCTATCCCTCTCCCTATCTCTCTGCAAAAAATCAATAAAATATATTTTTTAAAAAAAGATAGCTCACATTTTTAATCTCACAGTTTGTGTAGGTCAGGAATCCAGGCATAACTTTATTGGATCCACTACTTTAGGGTCTCTCACAGGCAATTAATTGCTAAGGTATTGGCTGGGCTGTAGTCATCTCAAAGCTCGAATTTGAAAACATCTACCTTCAAGTTCACAAGGTAGTTGGCAGAATTCAATTACTTGTGGATTTTTGCACTGGGAATGAGTCTCGGTCTCTTGCTAGCTATTGGCCAGAGGCTGCTCTTAGTTCCTTGCTACATGAGTCACTTCAACATGTCAGCATGTTTCATCAAAGCTGCAAGCTAAGGAGTAGATAGGGTCTGTAAGCAAGTGGGAAGCCACAATATTTTGTAAACTAATTTTGAAAGAGACATCCCATGACTTTGACCATATTCTATTCATCAGAAGCAAATCACTTGGCCAAGTCCACATTCAAGGGAAGGGGACTACACAAGGAAATGAATGCTAGGAGGCAGGGATCATTGGAGGTCCTCTTAGAAGCCTACTTACTACAGAGACCCTTCTATATTCCTTTTTAGAGAATCTATTCTAGTCACAGCCCCACTAAAGTAGCCCTTATCACTATGTTTCCTCATTTCCATGGATTGGACAGTGACTTATATTAGAATGAACAGAGACTGGGTTGTCTGCTATAGGGAGCTGAGCTGGCAGGTCCTTAGAGATCTTTAGTTACCAATATAGTATCAATTTTCATATTCTTTCTTGCTAGCTCACTTTCCCTGCCCACTTTGTAGCTGGTGGCGGCTATAAGACTTATTTCTGGCCCATGAAATGTAAGGGAAAATTTAATAAGCATTTCTGGGAATGCTTTGCTGGTCAGTATTTTCTTCTATCCCTTTCCTCCTTTTTTTTCTGCTACGATCATGGCTATGATGGCTGGACTTCAATCAGCTACCTTACAACCATGTGAGGAAGGTAACTGAAATATTGGCTCTAACATCATTGAACTACTCTATAAGTACCAATAGTCTCCTACATCTAGACTTATTAAATGAGAAAAAACGTATTTAAGTAACTGCAGTTGTATTTCCTGTTTAATGCTGTGGAAAGCATGCATACCTGGTGCAGTAATGTAGACTGGAGGGCTGAAACTTCCTTTTTTGAGTTTGAGGATGAAGTCTTTTATTATTATTATTATTATTATTATTATTATTATTAAATCATTCTTTATTATTGAAAGTATTACATATGTCCCCCTTTTTCCCCATTGACTCCCTCCAGCTTGCTCCCCCACCCTACCCCAGGCCTTCAGCACTCTATTATCTGTGTCTATGGGTTATGCATATATGCATACAAGGTTTTTGGCTGATTACCTCCCACCCACCCACCCTCTCCTGCCTTCCCTCTGAGATTCTGAACTCTGAAACTTCCATTTTTTTTATACCCATGATTGGCTCTGATAAATAAGAAGATGAAGCTAGTCTTCAAACAAAGTAGGATTGTTGAATATGTTTAGAGATACATGGTAAGATATTATACAGTTCAAGAAACAGTGAGTGAGGGCCAAAGGTATAATGTGTTTTCAGTTCCCTGAGGCATGATTGAGTTCCTCTAATTGGATTCCACAAGATTCTCTAATATATCATTACAATAACCTCCTTTTTACTTGAGTTAATTTCTGTAACTGGCAACCAAATATACCTTGCATAAACACTTGAATTAATTTGGAAAAGCAGGATACTGAAATATTTCAATTAATCTAATGTACTTAATTTCCCAATGGTTTTTATAGCTTTAGAGCCAAATGTGGCTCCACAAAGCCATAATATCACCAGAAGCCTCTCAAAATGGCATACTTTATCTCCTCCAACAGGGAATTCTTCAGCCCCAACAGAACATCCAGCTCCTTAATGTCCATCTGTAGATCTCAATTTGTGTCCTTGATCTGTAGGGGTGCCACTTTTTTTTATACTTCCCCTAATATGATTGTCAGACAAAGACCATAAACTGAATTCTGGGAGAATACCTTCACTGCTTCACACCTCATACAAATAACAGGGCTAGGTCCCAGATCTCTCCCTGTCTCAGCTTGCTAAATCTAGCTGATTGTCTCACTGTGCCAGGAATCAGATGAGAAGAACTGAACTAAGAGAAAGGATTGAGCAAAGGGGAACAAGTTGTAACACAATGAGAAGAGAGCATGGGCTTTCGAGTTAGACAGACTCAAATCCAGGCTCAGCCACTTCTTAGCTGGGACACTCTAAACAAGTAACTCACCCCTTTGATCCTCACATTCCTCAACCAGAATATAAAGATAATAATACCTACCATGGGATAACAGTGATAATTAAAATTAGCAATATTTGTGGAAAGCACTTTGCCTTATTTGATGACTGGCATAATCAGGTGCTCTCTAAGTGGAAAATTTATCTAAAGCTTAAAGGAAAAATACTGCTTATGCTGTTTTTTTTTTTTCTTTCTAGTGAACTCTTATCCAACTCTCAAGACCTAACTCAAATCCATTTTTTTTCTGAAAGTCTCAGCACTTAAGTTAGAAAAACACTAATTTACCAAAGAGGTAATCTAAACTATTAAATTGTTCTAAATGTATGTGATTGGACTAAATTAGGTACTGCTTAAATGATTGAAATATTAATTTGAAAATAATAACTATATAAATTCTGTATTTGTGAAAAATAATATTTTATTTTCTATCAATTATATTTTATTCACATTAACATTAAATTACTCGTTTTAATAAATATATCTAAGGAAATAAAAATCTAAAAGATGTCAAGAAGTGAACATGTGATATTTACCATAATTACATGAAATGATTTTATGTGGCTAAAAATAAATATTTTGGAATAATTATTGCTGACCTACCCTCTCTGAAAGACTACATAGAGATTCTCTGAGCTCCAGCAAGGAGAAGAGAGATTTGGAAAGGAAAACAAGCTAGTTCATGAGATTTCTTAGGAGGCAACCCATGCTCTAAGCCTATCTATCTCCTACCAAGGGTGAACTTCAATAAGACTGGAACCTACAAAAATATTTGGAATAAAAAACAGAGGATACTTATACCTGCTTTTCATCTGAAAACTTGGGGGTGGGGACAGCCTTGCAAGAGTTCCTATGACATCATGGGATAAGAACTCAAAGCAAGGGGGAAAAAAAAGGAGACATATATAATACTCTTTGTGATACTTTAAGCAATAAAAAAGAAATAAAAGAAAAAAGAACTCAAAGCAAAGAGGACTAAGTATTGTTACAGAAGCAGAGATAGCCTGAAACAAAATATTCAATAACCCTGGAGTTGTAGGAAGAACACCTGAACTTTCTTGTGCTTCTATCTGTGAAGCTTCTTATTTCCCCTTCAATTTTGAATGATAGCCTTGCTGGATAGAGTATTCTTGGATTCAGTCCTTTGCTTTGCATCACTTTGTAAATTTCCATCCATTCTTTTCTGGCCTGATGTGTTTCTGTTGAGAAATCATTTGATAATCTAATGGGAGATCACTTGTATGTACCTTTCCGTCTCTCTCTTGCAGCCTGTAAGATTCTCTCTTTGTCCTGAACATTTGCCATGGTAATTATGATGTGTCTTGGTGTGGGTCTTTTCGGGTTCACCTTGTTTGGGACTCTCTGGGCTTGTGTGACTTTTTTCTTCCCCACCTCAGGGAAGTTTTCTGATATTATTTCTTCAAATAGGTTTTCTAATCCTTGTTCCTCTTTCTGTTGTTCTGGCACCCCTATTATTCGTATGTTATTTCGTTTCATGTTGTCCCAAAGCTCCCTTAGACTCTCCTCCTGTCTTTTAATTTTTTTCTCCAATTGCAGTACAGTTTGGGTGTGTTTTGCTTCCTTGTCTTCTAATTCACTAATTCGGTTCTCTGCTTCTCCTAGTCTACTGTTGATACTTTCAATGGTGTTTTTTTATTGCAGCTATATCGCTCTTCATTTCTTCTTGGGTGTTACTTAAGTTGTTGATTTTTTCGTCTGTTTATTCTTGCTTCTTGCATAAGTTGTTGATTTTTTCCTCCATCCGGTTTATGCACTCTAGGACCCTTATTCTGAATTCTTTTTCTGTCATGTTGAACACCTCTGTATCACTTAGCTGCTTTTCTGGTGAGTCCTCCTTTTCTTTCCTTTGGGGGTTTCTTTGTCTACCCATGTTTGATCTCACTGACAAATCTAGATGTTGAGTCATTCAGTGGCTGCTCCCTGGGTAGCAGTGGATCCTCGGGCTGTGGTTGCTCCTCGGGCGGTTGCGGTAGCAGCTGCTTCTCAGTTGGCAGCAACTCCTCTGGTGGGTGCTGTTCACAGCTGTCGTGGCTCTTCTGGCTGGTTGGGGGAGGCTTCACGTACAGCTGCTGTTCCTCAGACAGAGGGTTTGGTGATCAGGAGGCTGCTGTTGCTTGGATCTGCTGCATTGATTTAAAGGCACAAAATACAACACAACAAGGCACAATGTACCAGGCAGTGAACACAAATGTATTCATGATATTAATAACCCCAAATAAAGGTGACCACCCGAATTAAGAGAATTAGGGGATAAGGAAGAAAGAAGAGAAAAAGATAAGAGAGAAAAAAGAAAAGAAAAAAATAAGAACAAAAAAGGAGTGCAAAAATGAAATTGGGAAAAAGGAGGGGGGAAAAAAGAAGAAAGAAAAAAAAAGAGCGAAAAGAGAGAATGAAGTAGAAGAGGGTAAGAGACTATTTATATGAGGAGAAAACTCCGATAGAACCGCCACTAATCCCAACAAATTCCAGCAACGAATCCCTGGAAGATGAATGCAAACTACGAACAACTAATAATATCAAGTGAGGCAAGGGAAAACAGAAGCACAAAAATAACTGGGGGGGGGGAGGGGGGAGGGGGGAGGGAGGGGAAAAACCAGCAGAAAAAAATAAAAAGAAAAAGCAAAACAACCTCACAACCAATCCTAAAAAAATACCCCAAAAAACAAAACACCAATATACTCAACAATCAAGCAAACAGCAACAAAACAATAGAAAGATAAAAGAAGAAAAAAATTTGGATAGTGAAGAAAGATAAGGGAAAGGTGTATAAGGATTTAGAGCATTGGATTGGAAATAGGATATATAAGTAGGGTGAAATTTTGACAGGGGGTAAAAAGAAGGAATAGGGAAAATCTAAAGCAGGAATAGGGTAAGAGAAACAGGACAACAAAAGGGGAAAAGTGAGGAAGAGGGTTTTAGCATAGAGGTAAAATTGAGGTAGAGAAAAATGATGCTAAAGGAACGATGAAAATAGAATGGAGAACACTAATCCCAAAATAAAATAAAGAGAAAATAAAATGGCAATTTAAAAAATGGTAAAATGGTAGCAGTAATAATACTGGTTAAAAATAAAAATGTAGTAATTAAAAGGGTAAAATCAGGTGATGGAAAAAGAAAAAAAAATTGGGTTCTTAGTTAAAAGGTGAAAGAAGAATAAAAAAAAAAAAAATTTGCAGTAGTGAAGGTCCTTCGGTTCTTCTACTCTTCAGTCTGGCTCGCCTTAGTCCTGCCAGGTATTCAGGAGAGTGTTGAATTTCCCTGCGACACACTGTTCCTCCGTGTTGTAAACCACAGTCCTGATTTTAAAGCAGGCCGTATTTGTTTCCCAGACTGCCTTAATTTGTATTTACATAAGAGTCAGTTTGTGGCTCAGCCTCTGTGTGGTAGTGTTTCTGGATTGACCTCCGAGGCTATATGGCCTCTCTATCCAAAAGATGGGGTTTATTTTCTCTATTGTACTTAAAACTGGTTTGAGGAAGTCCACTGCCCAGAGCTGGTTCTTTAATCATTACCCCACTCTGCTTCCCAGATTCCACAAAGACAACTTTCCCCTGCAATCTCTGTGAGTGTCCCCAACTGGGAAATCCCATGCACTGGGTTTAATAGTCAAATGCAAAGATTTAAGGAGAAGAGAAAGAAAGAAGAAAAAAAGCAAAAAAAGCAAGAGCCTGCGGAGTTGCGCGAATTCGCAACCCTGCACCTTCCAGCCCACGCAGTCTCTTCAGCGTGCCCTCTCTTCCTTACATTGAGTAGCCTGCACACTGGCAAAGTCTGAGGTTGCCTTTTTGCATCCAGTCCAGCTATGGGCTAATTTTAAGCGTTCCCTTCTGCCAGCAGCCCTGTGGGAGCTCTTCCACACTGGCGGATCACGCTGGCCCCAAAGGCCACAGTCTTTGTGGGGCGCAGACCTTCCCACACACACTCCTCTCCCCAACTTGAATTGCCAACAGCACCTTCAGGAGAGACCTGACCTTTCTGTGAGAAGCAGGACTCCACGTAGTCACGCTGTCCCAGTGTCTCCGGGTTAGCAGCTGATCTCTGGATGCCGGGTCTTTGGGTGTACAGTATACGTTTCCAAAAAACAGCCACTCAAGATGGCACAGTCTCCGCAGCTGAGCCGACAATCAGGGAGAGATTTCAGCCACAGTCTCCAACTTTCAATCCGCTTTCTCAAGGATTCCTCCACCATTCCTGGCTGCAAACTGTCTCTCAGCTGAATATCCTCTGCTTATTCAGGCTGTATGTTACCCGCTTCATCTGCTCACCCTACCAGCTCCCGGAAAAGGCACGGGACACGTCCGTCTATACCTCCGCCATGTTTTCTGTCTCTTTCCTGTGCTTCTAATAAGGATGTGTAACTTAGTTTAGAAGGAGAGCTTAAAGGGTCTTGACTTCATAATGAGGTATTTCTACAGTGGAAAGCAACTTGGGCCTTATTGCTGGAGTCTAGGATAAATTGCCAAAGCATCAGAAAATTGCACTGTGGCGATATGACCATGCCCAAGGACCAAAAAGGCATTAACCTCAGCAGATTCCAACACAGAACACCAGAAACCTTCCTATGTATGCTATTGGAACTTATGTCAAGCCCAGCAGAGCCATAGGAGCCTTAGATGGAATTTTATGGGCAGGAGAAAAGGGATTAGATAGAAGTAGGTGGATTACATGATTATAGAAGCGCTAAAGGGTATGCTCATGACCAAAACTTGGTCAATTAGACTGTCTTCTGAAACTATAAAACTTGAATAAAGTGATGCATGAATGTGGAAAAATATTTGGAGTTGGGTCACTCAGCTGACAGCTCTTCCTCTCTGGTCTCTGGAGCTACCCTAACTCTTATGTTTTTGCAACCTTCCCATCGATTCTGTAGCCCCCAGGTAGCCTTACATTCCCCCCTGCAACAGGCAGACTAGCCCATCAGCAAGGATTTACATAATAATAAATGGGCGAGTAGTTTCAGCTATCACTGTCTGGACAAACAGAGGTGGCGCCTAGCTCTGACCTTTGGGAGGGCTTCAAAGGCACCCAGCCTTCGGGGGGTTTCGGGGAGTGCTCTGTCTATGCTTATCAGATAGTGAAGGCAATAAACAGTTTCCCACACCCTGTTTTAAGCATTGAGACTAGGGCAGCCGTGGGCCAACTACGGCCTGCAGGCCGGATCCGGCTGTTTGAAATAAATAAAACTAAAAAAAAAAAAAAAAAAGACCGTACCCTTTTATGTAATGATGTTTACTTTGAATTTATATTAGTTCACACAAACACTCCATCCATGCTTTTGTTCCGGCCCTCCGGTCCAGTTTAAGAACCCACTGTGGCCCTCAAGTCAAAAAGTTTGCCCACCCCTGGACTAGGGATTAGTCCAAGGTGAAAGATTGAGGTCTTTTCAAGTTTTTTCTTAGCATGCATCATGGCCTATTTACGTGTGTGGCTTTCTAAATTCCTTCACATACACAGGTACTTTTAATGCCCTAAATGCCCATGGAAACTCTTCCAGTCATTTCTCCAAGGAGTCAGGATTCCTATTGCATATCTCAGTAGTCTTTTGCCCAAGCCATCTGCTGGTTGTTCATTAGCCTATCTTACAATGTTTACAAGCAATGCCCAGCAGAATCCCAAGTTAGGCAAAGCAGAAATGAACACCTCAAATCAGTCTGTAAGTTAGCCTCTAAAGATATTAGAATGATCCTATATAATAATTTGCAAATAATGTCTGTGGTGCTTCTTCTGGAACCAGGGACCAGGATCCCACTCTGCAAATCGAGTTGCTATCTTCAAGACTATTGCCAAGCTGGGTAGGATGTGGGGCAAGGGAATGTAAAAACTCCACAAAGTTTCCTACAAGAATTTCTCATGAGAATTTCTTACTACTCAGCCATAATAAAAGATGAAATATTGCCATTTGCAACTACATGGATGTATCTTGAGAATATCATGCTAAGAAAAATAAGTCTGATAGGAAAAAATCAAGAACCATATGATTTCACTCATATTTGTCATATAAAACTGAAAGTAACAAATGAACAAACAAGACAAACAAACAAAAACTTAGTCACAGACAACAGTGTGGTGGTCACCAGAGAGAAGGGGTTGGAGGTAGTAAAGGGTAAATGGGGTCATATACATGGTGATGGAAGGAGATTGACTTTGGTTGGTGGGCACACAATTCAATACACAGATGATGTATCACAGAACCATACACTTGGAACCTATATGATCATATTAACCAATCTTACCCCAATTAATTTAATTAAGAAAAAATAGTTTCTTGATTGAAATTATCTTTGTTGCTTTAAATCTATGACTCTTTTCCAGAGTTCTGACAAAGTTGGTTCTATATCTTTTTGCATGTTTTTCAACGTTTCTTTAAGGAAGGGTATGGGAATGAGTTCGCCTACTCTGCCATTTTCTTGATTGTCACCTAGAATCATTTTTTTAAGGACATGGGCATTCTGAGAAACTGATTTTTCTCCCCCCCGCCCCCATGAATCCTATGAAAAGCCTGATTGATTTTGAAATATCACTTTGCTTTGGCTGCTATGAAACACAGAGATAGATTTGTGACTATCACTAGCAATTATGTAATAATTTATTTTTCATCCCTATCACTGGCATTATCTTATTCTATGCACTTATTTTCTATTTGTTCATATCTCTTCTTTCATTTTACCATTTTTTCAATGTGTATATCTCTGTAAACTTCTTGAAATTCTTTTTGTGGAAGGAAGTGTGATATAAAAATAGGGACATAATTAACTTTCAATATTTTCATTTACTACGTGGCCACCTTAAACATGGGAAAAACATTTATCTTAAGTATCTGTTGCAATCCTGTTGCTTTAACACTATATCATTGCTACAGTGAAAAAAACCAAGCAGATGACAAAAAACATGCCACATCTATTAATGCATTAGAGGCCAAGTGCACAAAAATTTGTGCACTCAGGGGGGTCCCTCAGCCCAGCCTGTGCCCTCTTGCAGTCTGGGACCCTTTGGGGGATGTCCACCTGCTGGCTTAGGCCTGCTCCCAGGGGAATCAGGCTTAAGCTGGCAGTCAAACATCCCTCTAGCAGCCTGGGAGCCCTTGGGGGATGTCCACTTGCCAGTGGGGAACAGGCCTAAGCTGCAGTTGGACATCCTTAGCACTGCTGAGGAGATGGGAGAGGCTGGCCACACCCCTTTCAGGGTGGGAGTCCCCACTGGGGTGCCTGGCCAGACTGGGTGAGGGGCTGATGGCTGTTTTCAGGCTGGCCACACCCCCTGGTGACCCAAGCTCCCAGCCTCTCCTTTTTTTTTTCCAGGGCAGCCTGGAAGCAGGTATCTGGGATTTATTTATCCTCTATAATTGAAACTTTGTAGCCTTGAGCAGAGCCCAGGTCTGGCCAGGGCAGGTGGGAAGCTTGGCTTCCTCCATCGCTGGGGGCAACCCAAGCCTCCTGCTCACTCCAGCTCCATGGCCGTCTCCATCTTAGTTGGGTTAATTTGCATACTTGCTCCTGATTGGCTGGTAGGCGTGGCTTGTAGGTGTAGCACAGTGGCAGAGAGATGGAGTGATGGTTAATTTGCATGTTTCTCTTTTATTAGTGTAGACTAGGGGCCCGGTGCACGAAATACATGCACTGGGGGGGGGAGTGTCCCTCAGCCCAGCCTGCCCCCTCTCACATACTGGGAGCCCTCAGGGGATGTCCTATTGATGGCTTAGGCCCGCTCCTAGCTCCCCTTGGGGAGTGGGCCTAAGCCGCAGCCTGGCCTCCCTTTGTGGGAGGTGACCGGGCTGATCAGGGGAAGGCACCAGCCCCATCACCCCTCTGCTGCAGCCACTGCCAGTCACTGCAGCCAGCAAGGTTTTTTCATCAACACGGACTCCAGTCCCATCACCATGAAAAAATGACAACTTTTTTTTAGGCATTTTCAAGATGTGTCTTTCATATAATAATAATTTCTTTATTATTTTTTTATCCTCACCTAAGGATATGTTTCCATTGATTTTTAGAGAATGTGAAAGAGAAAGGGAAAGACAGAGAGAAACATCAAAATGAGAGGAACACTTTGATTGGTTGCCACCTGCATGAGCCCTGACCTGGGCCCCGGCCAGGGAGAAGCCTGCAACCTAGGTACATGCCCTTGGTCAGAAATGAACCCAGACCCTGCCATCGGCAGGCCAAGGCATTATCCACTGAGCCAAAGTGGCTAGGGCAGGATATGACATTTCTTAGCCCTCCAGCAGCGGACCTTCGTTTTTTACACCAGGAGTGTGGTGAAAAACCCTAGATCACCGTTTTGGATTCTTATTACCCAAGTTACTAAGAATATTACCAGTGGCATACAGGGAGCTTAACCAATGAGCGGTCAGAAAAGGTACTTCCTCTGTAGTTCATACCAATCTGCGGCTTGGCACCCCACCCACCCCCACCCCAGGCTTGACGCCTCTGGCCCAGGCTTCAGGCCTGAGCAGGGGAACCCCATCTCCCCCGATCACAGGCTCCACCCTTGCCCAGGCCTGATGTCTCCACCAGAGGTGTAAGGCCTGGGCAGGGATCCCCCATCTCCCTCCCATAGCTGGCTCTGCCCCCCGCCCAGGCCTGTTGCCTCTGGCCCAGGTATCAGGCCTGAGCAGGGGACCTGCACACCCCTCCGATTGACGGCTCCACCCCCCGCCCAGGCCTGATGCCTGGGCCAAAGGCGTTGACCCCCATCACCCTATAATTGCGGGATCGGCCCCTTGCCCAGGCCTGATGCCTCTGCCAGAGGCGTCAGGCCTGGGCAGGGGACCCTAATTTCCCCCCATCACTGGCTCTGCCCCTCGCCCAGGCCTGATGTCTCTGGCCCAGGCGTCAGGCCTGGGCAGGGGATCCCCAGCCCCCTCCGATTGCTGGCTCAGCCCCCCACCCAGGCCTGATGCCTCGGCCATAGGAGTTGACCCTCATCACCCTCCGATCCCTGGATTGGCCCCTTGCCCAGGCCTGAGGCCTCCGGCAGAGGTGTAAAGCCTGGGCAGGAGACCACCAGCTCCCCACGATCTCCTGCTCTGCCCCGGCCTAGACCTAATACCTCTGGCCAAGGCATTAGGCCTGGGCAGGGGACCCCCAGCTGCTCACGATTGCTGACTCCGCCCCTGCCCAGGCCTAACGCCTCTGGCCAAGGCATTAGGCCTGTGCAGGGGACCCCCAGCTGCTCACGATTGCTGACTCCACCCCTGCCCAGGCCTAACGCCTCTGGCCAAGGCATTAGGCCTGTGCAGGGGACCCCCAGCTGCTCACGATTGCTGACTCCACCCCTTCCCAGGCCTAAGGCCTCTGGCCAAGGCGTTAGGTCTGTGCAGGGGACACCCAGCTCCCTGGATTGAAGGCTCCACCCCTGCCCAGGCCTAACGTCTTTGGCCAAGGCTTTAGGCCTGGGCAAGGGACCCCTAGCTCCCCGGACTGCCAACTCCGCCCCTGACCAACTCCAATCACGGGCTCCAACCCTGCTTCCCGTGATCACTGGTCTGGGGTGGCAAAGGCACCCTGTTCTCTGATCACGGCCTCCTTTGCCCTGCCCCCGGCTCTTAGCTCCCCTCTGGTTTTCGGATCACCGTCAGTGGCAGGGGGCTTCTTCTGTCCTTTCCCGTTTGCCTCCCAGCATTGTGCCTACATATGCAAATTAACCGCCATCTTTGTTGGCGGTACGCTAATTACCATGTTTCTCTATTATTAGATAGGATGATTGTAAAATGAGTTCCTGAACCTGCTTTCAACCATGAAATATAAAAGATGAAGGTAAACTCAACAAATCATAAATCCAAAAGAGTACAAGGTTTTTGGGTTTTTTTTAATTGTTGACAGTATTACAGATATCCAGTATTTCCCACACCCTTTGCCTGCTTCCCCCCAACCCCTGTTCAACCCCAGGCCTTCACCACACTATTATTTGTGCCAATGGGCTATGCATATATGTTCTTTGGTTAGTCTCTTCCCATCCCCCACAAGCCCCTCTCCTCAGAGATCTGTTAGTCTGTTCCATGCATCCAGTCCAGTGGACCTATTTTTTTCATCACTTTATTTTGTTCATTAAATTCCACATGTAAGTGAGATCATTTGATATTTTTCTTTCTCTGACTGGCTTATTTCACTTAGCATAACAATCTTCAGGTCCATCAGTGCTGTCACAAAGGGTAACAGATCCTCCTTTTTTCAGCCACATAGTATTCCATTGTGTAAATGTACCACAGTTTTTTATCCACTCATCTATTGATGGAGACTTGGGCTGATTCCAGATCTTAACTATTATAAATAATGCTGCTATGAACAAAAGGCTGCATTGATGTTTCGGGTTTCTTAGGATATATTCCTAGAAGTGGAATTTCTGTTTCAAAAGGCAGTTCCATTTTTAATTTTTTGAGGAAACTCTATACTGTTTCCCACAACAGTCTGCATTCCCACCAGCAGTGTACTGGGTTTCATTTTTTTCCACAATATCACCAGTATTTGCTGCTCTTTGTTGGTTGTTTGACGGTAGCCATTCTGATAGGTGTGTAGTGGTATCTCATTGTAATTTTAATTCTATCTGTCTGATGATTAGTGACCTTGAGTACTTTTTCATATGTCTCTTGGCCATTTGTACGTCCTCTTTGGAGAAGTGCCTATTCAGATCCTTTGCCCATTTTTAAATTGTATTGTTTGTCTTTCCTGGTGTTGAGTTGTTAATTCTTCCAATCCATGATCACAGTATATGCTTCCACTTGTTTATTTCTTCCTCTATTTGTTTTCAATGTCCTATATTTTTTGAGAACAGTTTTTTTTAACTTCGTAATTAAATTTATTCCTAGGTGGGTTTTTTTCTTGTTGCAATGGTAAATGGGAATTTTTTTGGGGGGGTGGGGGGAATGAATACTTGCACACCTGTTTACTATGCATTTTCACACAATGTGTATGAACCTGTGCAAATAAAACACATATCTGTTTTGTGGTTCTTTTACATAATAAGATAATACTGCATATAATATTCTGCTTCTTGCTTTCTTCACTCATCAATATGTCTTGAAATCTTTTCTATGATATTCTTCATCTATTTAACTTATTCTTGTAAAGTGTCATATAGTTTTCCATATTTGGGATGTATACAAATTTATCTAAGGATTTGCTTACTGATAGACATTTCATTGTTTCTACTTTTTTATTTATTAACAATATTGTAGTTAATACCTTTTATTTGTATATTTTTATGCATGTGCAAATATTGCTCTTGGGTAACTACCAAGAAATGAAATTATATAATGGAAGGGTTTTTAATTTTAACAAATGCTGCCAGATTGCTTCAAAATGTATATACTAATTTACATTTCCACTGATGGTACTCTGAAATCAAATACAAGATTGATGTCCTCATGAAAATGTACCTGCCTTGATTTTTCACCTGGCTGCCAACAGTTAACCTAATAAACCAAGTTACTCATTAGTGACTAATGGTAGCAATTTATACCTACAAGGGAAGACATTTTTGGTCAAATAGATTCTCAAATTCTTCTCAGTAGGCAGTTATTGTCTTTATCTCTGAGTTGGTCCAATGCTGGTTATTCTCCAGTAACATATAATCCTCCAACATTCATATTTGTATCCTGGATTTTGCACTTTTTTTCCTACATTTTAGGCTTTTATACAGATTCCATAAATAAAGTACCTAAAGTTTCTCAGAGAAAGGGGAAGTTGCAATATTGTTTGCTAAAATAAAAATATATATGGACTACAAAAAATATTTTCATGTCTTAATAACATTCTCTACTTGGATTTAATGTTTTTCAGAGAGTATGAAGGCTTTATTTCAATGTAAGGAATTGCCAAAAATCTTCAGCAGCTGAGCATGGGACCCATATTATACATTACTATATTGCTGCTGAAAAAATATTATGGAACTATGCTCCATCTGGTATAGATTTCTTCACTGAAAAACCTTTAACAGCAGCTGGATGGTAATGATTTGCTGATTGAATCATTTATGGTTAAATAAAGATAACTGAAACTTTTTAGAACCCAACTATTCCTTCAGGGATTTAGTCATATTATACTTAAAAGATTCTGATAAAGTCAAGGTAGAGAATTAATTATATCAATAATTGGGAAAATTTGAACCTAAGGATCATTGCCACACAAAATTTTTCTCTAAATGTCTTGCCAGCCAGTGCAAAGGGGAGCAAACTGCTCATAGGTTTCCTAGCACTGAGTGTTAAAATGGATTTGTTTTATAATTATGAGACATTTAACAGCATAGTGGATAATGTTATCAATAGCAATTTTACAAAAATTCAAGAGCATTCCTCATGAGTAATTTATACTTTCCTGCTAAGTTCTGAAGGGAATTAAATAATTTCCTGTAGCATCCTTATATTATATTATATAAATATTTTTACTCAATAATATTTAAGACTATATTACCAATTGCTATGTTAATTACCAAAAGCTAAGACTGAAATACATTACTGCAGCATTAGTATTTAAAAGCGCATAAAAATTTTTTCTGATAGCCCAATTGTTAAATATATTTACCAATTTGAAGATTTCAGGAGATTTAATCCTTCTGGTCTATTAAAGTTATATGTCAGAAAATATCAAGTTCTAAAACCACCAAAAATAATGTTTTCCATAGTATTTATTTTTCTCTAGTTCACACCAAAAATAAAATTGAGAAAACTAAAAATGCAATATCAAATGAATATTTTCTCTTCTTACATTTTAAGCTCATCAACAAATTATTCAACCTTTTTAATGAAAATTTTGTATTAATTGTGAGAAGGGTATCTGGGCTAAGAGCAAAAACCAGGTTCCAACTAAAGTAAGGATGATTGATAGATCCTTTGACTTGCTTTATTTTCCTGGCAAAGCAATACTATGAAGTCTTAACACTGCAAGTCACCAGCTCATTGCTAGAGACCATTTATTTCTAGCAGACTCCATTTTATTTTATCATCTACTAGAGGCCTGGTGCACAAAATTTGTGCACTCGGGGGGGGGGCGTCCATCAACCCTGCCTGTGCCCTCTTGCAGTCTGGGACCCTTCGAGGGATGCCCACTTGCCAGCGGGGAGCAGGCCTAAGCTGCAGTTGGACATCCTTAGTGCTGCTGAGGAGGCGGGAGAGGCTCCTACCATCACTGCTGTACTGGCAGCCTTCAGCCTGGCTTGTGACTGAGCAGAGCTCCCCCTGTGGTAGCACACTGACCACCAGGGGGCAGCTCCTGCATTGAGCGTCTGCCCCCTGGTGGTCAGTTTGTGTCATAATGACCAGTCATTCCCAGTGGTTCTACTGTTAGGGATAATTTGCATATTACCCTTTTATTATATAGGATAGAGGCCTGGTGCATGAGTGGGGGCTGGCTGGTTTTCCCTGAAGTGTGTCCCGGATCAGTGTGGGGGTCCCCCTGGGGTGACTGGCCAGCCTGGGTGAGGGGCTGAGGGAAGTTTTCAGACTGTCCACACCCCTTCAGGTTGGGGGTCCCCAGTGGAGTGCCTGGCCAACCTGGGTGAGGGGCTGAGGGCCGTTTTTAGGATGGCCACACCCCTTCAGGGAGGGGGGGTCCTCCTGGGGTGCCTGGCCAGCCTGGGTGAGGGGCTGATCACTATTTTCAGGCTGGGCAAGCTCTCCAGAGGAGACCCTGACCCCATGAGGGTGTGGCCAGCCTGAGTGAGGGGCTGATGAATGTTTGCAGACTGTCCACAGCCCCTTCAGTGTGGGGGTCCCCCTGGGGTGCCTGACCAGCCTGGCTGAGGGGCTGATGGCTATTTGCAGGCTGGCCACAGCCCCCAGCCACCCAAGTTCCCAGTTGAGGCTGGCTGGAAGCAGGTATCTGGGGTTTGTTTATCTTCTATAATTGAAACTTTGTTGCCTTGAGTGGAGCTCATAGCCAGCCAGGGCCTGGGGGAAGCTTGACTTCCTCCATTGCTGGGGCAACCAAGCCTCCTGCTTGCTCCAGCTCTGTGGCTGCCAAGCGCCATCTTGGTTGGATTAATTTGCATATACTTACTCTGATTGGCTGGTGGGTGTGGCTTGTGGTGTAGCAAAGGTACGGTCAATTAGCATCTTTGTCTTTTATTAGTGTAGATAATAAATAAAAGCATAATATGCTAATTAGACCAGATGTCCTTCCTTCTGGACAAAGCCACAGTGGTCCGGGCCTAAGCAGAGGCACCAGAGGCCCCTGGCCACTGCAGCAGCTGGCAGGGGTGGGGGCCAAGGCCCTAACACGAATTTTGTAGTAGAATAAAAAAATAAGAATGAAATCTCTCATCTTAATATTCTCACATCTCTGCACATACTTGTTTTATTTTTTTACATTTTAAAAACTAGTATTTATTGTTTTCATATTATAAAATTAAATAATGATTATTTTAGAAAATTTAGACACAACAAAAGAGAAGAAAGTACAAATCTTAACATTTTAGTACATTTCAGGGTTTTTGGGAGGTTTTATTTTTGTTTGTTTTTTAAATTTCACATGGGCTTTACTGCATCATTTTTTTTATTGAATAAGGTATTGCAAATGTGTCCTTATGCCCCCAATGTCCTCTCATCCCCCCAATCCTCTCCTCACCCTCACCCCCCTGTTGTCCACATCCATCACTTATGCTTATATTAGTGTACAAGTCCTTTGGTTGATTTTTTCCCCCTCACCCCTACCCTCCCCTGCTTTCCCTCTGAGTTTTGAGCATCTGATTGATGCTTCTCTGTCTCTACATTTGTTTTTGTTCATCAGTTTACATTGTTCACTATAATCCACAAATGAGTGAGAGCATGTGATATTTATCTTTCTCTGACTGACTTATTTCACTTAGCATAATGCTCTCCAGCTCCATCCATGCTACTGCAAATGGTAGGAGTTCCTTCCTTTTTACAGCTGCATAGTATTCCATTTTGTAGGTGTGCCAAAATTTTTTAATCCATTCATCTGCTGATGGGCACTTAGGCTGATTCCAAATCTTAGCTATTGTAAATTGTGCTGCTATGAACATAGGGAGGCATATATCCTTTCTGATTGGTGTTTCTGGTTTCTTGGGATATATTCCTAGAAGTGGGATCACTGGGTCAAATGGAAGTTCCATTTTTAGCTTTTTGAGGAAACTCCATACTGTTCTCCACAGTGGCTGCACCACTTTGCATTCCCACCAGCAGTGAACGAGGGTTCCCTTTTATCCACATCCTCGCCAACATGTCATTTATTTGTTGATGATAGCCATTCTGACAGGTGTGAGGTGGTACCGCATTGTCATTTTGATTTGCATCTCTCAGATGATTAGTGACTTTGAGCATGTTTTCATATGTCTCTCAGCCTTATGTATATCCTCTTTCAAAAAGTGTCTATTAGGTCCTCTGCCCATTTTTTGATTGGGTTGTTTATCTTCCTTTCGTTAAGTTGTATGAGTTCCCTATAAATGTTGGAGATTAAACCCTTATCGGAGATATCATTGGCAAATATGTTCTCCCATGCAGGGGGCTTTCTTGTTGTTTTGTTGATGGTTTCTTTTGCTGTGTAGAAGCTTTTTATTTTGATGTAGTCCTATTTGTTTATTTTCTCTTTGGTTTCCATCACCCTAGGAGCTGTATCGGTGAAGAAATTGCTTCGGCATATGTCTGAGATTTTGCTGCCTGTGGATTCCTCTAAGATTTTTATAGTTTTCCATCTTACGTTTAAGTCATTTATCCATTTTGAGTTTATTTTTGTGTATGGTAGAAGTTGGTCGTGGACTTGCTAGCCCTGGGGGCTGGTTCTGCCTTGAGTTTAACACCCTTTTTGTACTCTGCTCTGAGTTGTACCCCCTTCTCTCACAGTTCTACCTCCTCAATTATCTGTTTCTTGGGGTTGGTGGAGGCGGGTGCACAGTACCCCTAGTGTGCGACTCTCTGTGAGAGCCCAGAGCCTTCTGGCATGCAGTTGGCTGTGCTCCTCCAGCCCCTAAGGCAGGATGGTACCCTAGGTCCCTCTGGCAGTGCACTTGCAGTGTGGACCTTTGACCTGTGATTTGGCACATCAAGTTGCACCAGCAGCTCTGACCTTGCTGTAGATAGGGTGTGCGCCAGGTGACAGCTCTATCTGTGCTGGTGGCAGAGCACCCACCAGCTCAAGGTTCTTTCTCAGCCAGATGTGTTGCACACACTGGGCTGCAGCTCTGTATGTGCCAGAGTGGGGTGTGCCCCAGACAAAGGGTCTGTTTGTGGTGGTGGTGGAGCCGCTCTGTCTTTGTTGGGGTGCGGGGCACTCGCCCTTGAGGGCTCTGTCTACTGGGGAACAGGCTCAGTCTGTGCCGGGGGCTGGGTACTTGCCCTGTGAGGGCTCTTCCTATGCTGGTGGCTGGCTGCGCTCAGTCTGTGCCAGAGGTGGGATGCTCGCCCTGCAAGGGCTCTGCCTAAGCTGGAAGCTGAGGGCAAAGCTGGTGGCAGAGCGCACTCAGGCTGTGCCAGAAGCAGGGCATTTGCCCTTAGCAGGCTTTGCCTAGGTTGGTGGAGGAGAGCAAGGCTGGTGGCCCAGCGTGCTCAGTCTGCGCAAGGAGCGGGGCCTTTGTCCTGTGAGAGTTCTGCCTGGGCTGGTGGCAGAGTGAGCTCTGTGTAAGGGGCTGGGCACTCGCTCTGCTCTGTGAGAGCTCTGCCTGAGTTGGAAGTAGAACCCAAAGCTGGTGGTGGAGTGCGCTCAGTTTGCACAAGGGGCTGGGCCCTCGCCCTGGAAGGGCTCTGTCTAAGCTGGCAGCAGAGCGTGCTCAGTCAGTCAGGGGTGGGGTGCTCACCTGGCTACGGTTCCCTCTGGGCAGGGGTGTAGGACACACCAGGTTGAGGTTCTGTATTGGTATCAGTGATGGAGCGGAGAGTGGGGGAGCCGTAGCTTGCACCCACAGCAAGAGGACCTGAAGCATGGGATCCTGGGACGCTGGGTTTTGGCTCCGGCTAGGAGGCTCAGCTCTGGAAGTCTGTCTGATGCACTTCCACTGAAGACGTCTGGGACCCACGTCGCGGTACCGCGTCCCTCACTGAAGGGGCATGGTGGTGGTTTCACGCGGGTTATGGCTGGCAAAAGGCTCCCTGCCCAGGTCTCGGGGTGGTGCCTGAGGTCAGTCCAGATGTTGATGGGGCAGCACTCCTGGCCTTCTTTGCTCCCCTCTACAAGATGGCGTGCTTTCCGCGCCAAAGCCCATCCCGCGTGGGGGTGCTCGCGGCGGTAACAAGGGCTTCCCGTCCAGGTGAGCCCAATCTGCCAGTCCCTGGTACTCCTGAGATATCTATCTGTCCCTCACTCACCCACGCACACACCACGCATTTCCACATACCCTCCTCTCGCTTCTTTACTCTGTCACACACTCTCTCTCCCTGCTGTCCTGTCGGCCATCATCTTCCAATGGGAATTTATTTATTTATTTATTTATTTATTTATTTATTTATTTATTTATTTATTTAGTTTCTCTTTCTGAGAGTTCATTATTGGCAAATAAAAATGACATCGATTTCTGGAGGTTATTTTTGTATCCTGCTGCTTTGCTGGATTCATTTATTAAATCTAGTTGTTGTTTTCTTTTGTTTTTTTGGGGTTTTTTTTTTGTAGAATCTTTAGGGTTTTCTACATACAATATCATGTCTTCTGGAATAATGACAATTTCACTTCCTCCTTTCCAATATGGATACATTTCATGCTTTCTTCTTGTTGGACCGCTGTGGCTAGGGCTTCCAATACTATGTTGAATAAGAGTAGAGAAAGTGGACATCCCTGTTTTGTTCCTGATGTTAAGAGAAATGCTTTTACTTTTTGCCCATTAAGTATGATGTTGGCTGTAGGTTTGTCACATATGGCCTTCATTGTGTTGAGTTATGATCCCTCTATTCCCACCTTACTGAGTTTTTACCAAAAATGGGTACTGAATTTTGTCAAATGCATTTTCTGCATCTATTGATATGATCATGTGAATTTTATCCTTCAGTTTGTCTGTGTGATGTATCACATTTATTGATTTCTGAATATTATACCAGCCTTGCATCCCCAGAATAAATCCCACTTGGTCATGGTGTTTGATCATTTTAATGTATTGCTGGTCTGATTTGCTAATATTTTGTTAAGGATTTTACCATCTATGTTCATCAGTGATATTGGCCTGTAATTTTTTTTTTATTTGTAGTGCCTTTTATCTGTCTTTGAAATTAAGGTAATGCTGGTCTCATGGAAAGAGCTTGGAAGTCTTTGTCTTAAATTATTTTGGAATAGTTTGAGGAGGATAGGTATTAGTTCTTTTTTGAATGTTTGGTACACCTTGCCTATATAGCCGTCCAGTTGAGGAATTTTGTTTGCTGGGGTTTTTTGAATACTTCTTCAATTTAATTAGTTCTTATTGGTCTTTTCAAGTTTTCTGATTCTTCCTGTTTGAGTTTTAGAATATTATGTGTTTGTAGGAATTTGGCCATTGGTTGTCAAATTTTTTGTCATATAGTTGTTCATAGTATTTTCTTACAATCCTTTGTTTTTTATTGATGCTAGTTGTTACATCTCCTTTTTTCATTTCTGATTTAATTTATTTTGGTCCCCTTCTTTTGTTTCGTGGTGAGTCTGGCTAAATATTCATCAATCTTGTTTTCTTTTCAAAGAACCAAATCTCTCAGTTTCATTGAATTTTTTTTTTTTTTTTGTCTCTATGCCACTTATTTCCACTCTGATCTTTCTGATTTTCTTCATTCTACTTATTGTGGGTTGTTCTTTTTCTAGTTCTTTAAGTTGTATGGTTAAACTGTTTATGTAGAATTTTTCTTGTTTCTTGAGTTAGGCCTGTAATGCTATGAACTTCCCTCTCAGAACTGCCTTCACTCTGTCCCATAGATTTTGGTTTGTTGTGTGTTCAGTTTTATTTGTTTACAGGAAGTTATTTTTTATTTCTTCCTTGGCCTCATTGGTAACCTATTCATTGTTTAATAACATGCTAGTTAGCCTCCATGTGTTTTAATGTTTTTGAGTGTTTTTATGAGAGCTGATTTCTAGTTTCATGCCACTGTGATAAAAAATATTCTTAATATGATTTTAGTCTTCTTGAACTTGTAAAGACTTATTTTGTGTCCTAATATGTGGCCTATCTTTGAGAGAGTTCCATGTGCACTTGAGAAGAATGTATATTCTGTATCTTTGTGACAAAATGTTCTGTAAATACCAATTAAGTCGAACTGATCTAGTGTGAGGTTTAAGATTAATCTTTTCTTGTTGATTTTTTGTCTGGAAGATCTATCCAGTGAAGTCAGTGGGGTGTTAAAATCCACTACTATGACTTTATTGGTGTTGATCTCTCCCTTAAAGTTTTCCAGGAGTTTTTATAAGTTTTTATTTCGGTGCTCCTACATTCTGTGTGTGTGAGTGTGTGTGTATGTGTGTGTATATATATATTTACTAAGGTTATATTTTCTCATTTGATAGATCCCTTTAGTATTATGTAGTGACCTTCTTTGTCTCTTTTATGGCCTTTGTTTTGAAGTCTATTTTGTCATATATAAGTATTGCAACCCCAGCTTTTTTTGGTTTCCATTTACATGGAAATTTCCCCCTTCCCTTTCCTTTCATCCTGAATGAGTTTTTGTTCTGAGGTGGGTCTCTTATAGATAGCATATATATGGGTCATGTTTTCTTATCCATTCAGCTATCCTATGTTTTTTATTGGAGCATTTAATCCACTTACATTTAAGGTTATTATTGATAGGTACTTACTTATTTCCCTTTCTATTATTTATGCCTATCTTATCCTCTCTCTATTTCTTCTTTTTCTTACAGTAGTCCCTTTAACATATTTTGTGATGCTGCTTTGGTGGTTATAAACTCCTTTATCAAGTCTTTTTGTCCGGGAGGCTCTTGATTTTACCTTTAATTTTGAATGATAGCCTTGTTTTTCATTGCTTTGAATATTTCTTGCCATTCCCTTTTGGCCTGTACTGTTTCTGTTGAGAAATCAGCTGACAGCCTTATAGGAGCTCCCTTGTTATTAACTGACTGTATCCTCTGCTGGGCCTGGGTGCACACTAAGTTGTTCACTAAGGCTGGCTTTTATGCACTGGGTCTGTGGATGGGTAACTGTAAGTCTCAAAGTATCCACAGATCTGCCTCTGTCTGTAGGCTGACTATTAGGCTTAGTCACTGAAAGAGCCACTGGCTGTGCTCCTCAGCTGGTCATATGCAGGAGGCCGCCCATTGTCTTCACTAGCAGAGAAGTGCAAACAAGGATCCCGGAATGCTGGTGACCCTTGAACCCATGGCAAGGGCCTGAGTTATGCACCGATTGTCTAGTCCTGACAATGGGGGCTCAAGCTATTTCTTGATCAAATAGTCTCAGAGTAAATCCTCCTAATATTTACTGACCTTTAAGATAGACTGTCTGTTACTGCAATTACCTGCCTGACTAAGGGTTTTATGCCTAACCAAAGTTGAATAAAAGGCTGGCGAGGCCTGGGCACCAGTGGAAGTCTTTCTCCTTGAGTTGGACTTGCCCATCTGGCCCCCCAATATTTCCAAATTATCTCTTGTCTCTTCTCTTTGATTTGTGTGTGGCTCCTCTTCCAGATCCTGAACCCTGAACCATGCGGGACGTGGGGGAACAAACATACACAGTCATAAGCTCCACATGGTAGGACAACAGGGTTTCTAGTGGGTGGGGCTATTACTTCCCCGCAGGCTGATGCCTCATGAAGGGGAATGCTCTGCAGGAGTAAGATGGCCTCTGTAGTGTGGGGGAATGACTCAACACAGGGATCCTGGCAGCTGACCCTTCAGCTCTCTACCCAGAGCCACCAACCCCAGATTCTCCTCCCGTGACTCTAGTTTGCTCTGCCTTCCATTGCCAGAGCCCAGGTTGAGTGGCTGAGAATAAAATTTTGTGCATTGGCCCTTTAAATGGGTGCTTGTGTCTCTAGCCATCTCTCTCTGGCAGGCAGAGACACTGCTGCTTTTCAGTCAGATGCTATGTGAGCATCTTTCTCCGTTCTGGTGCTCTAGGCTGGGGAACCTGGCTTGGAGTTTAGACCCCAGATTTCTCAGTGGGGAAACCTCCAGAGCTAAGATATCCCTCCAAAACTTCAGCTGCTGCCCACAGGAGACTAGCCAGCCCTCTGTGTCTCTGCATTTCCTACCAGTCTTGATGTGCCTCCTGTAAGTCCTTGGTTTTAAAGCTTCTCTCAATTTAGTCTTCAGTTGGTTATTCAGGATAATTTTTCTTTTTAAATTAAATGTATTGGGGTGACATTGGCCAACATTAACATATAGGTTTCTTGTGTGGGTTTCTATGTTATCAGATCTGTATATTGCACTGTGTGTCCACCAACCAAAGTCAAATCTTCTCCTGTCACCATATATTAGGACCCTCTTTCCCCCCAACCCCCTTCCCTCTGGCAACCATCACACTGCTGTTTGTGTTCAAGAGTTTCAGTTTTATGTCTCACATATGAGTGAGATCATATGGTTCTTAGATTTTTCTGATGAATTTATTTCACTTAGCATAATATCCTCAAAGTCAGGGCGGTCAGGGGGTTTGGGTGCTGCCCCCTGTCACACTGATCCCGGTGCTGGGAGGCATATTACCCTTTTACTATATAGGATAGAGGCCTGGTGCACGGTTGGGGGCTGGCTGATTTGCCCTGAAGGGTGTCCTGGATCAGGGTGGGGGTCCCCACTGGGGTGCCTGGCCAGTCTGGGTGAGTGGCTGAGGGCTGTTTTCAGGCTGGAGGGTGACTGAAGCTCCCAACCGCTCCTTTTTTTCTTTTTTTTATTTATTCTGGGCCAGCTTTAGCTCTGAGGCTCCAGCTCTTAGGCCTCCGCTGCTGAAAGCAGGTTTCTGGCCTTTGTTTACCTTCTGTATTTGAAACAATGTTGCGATCCTGCTGGCTGAAGCCCGGTGACTAAAGCAGGTTTCTGGGGTTTTGTTTAGCTTCTGTATTTGTAACATAGTTGCTTAGAGTTGCAGCTCAGAGGCCGGCAGCGGCAGGCAGGCGGGGAACGTTGGAGTTCTCCGTCACTGAAGCAAGCAAGCCTCATGTTCGCTTCCAGCTGCCTGGCTGGTGGCTGGTGGCTGCCATCTTGGCTGGCAGTTAATTTGCATATCGCCCTGATTAGCCAATGGGAAGGGTAGCGGTCATATGCTAATTACCATGTTTCTCTTTTATTAGATAGGATATATATATTGCTTTGGGTAATATGACCATTTAAACTATGTTGATTTTTCTAGTCCATGAGCATGGGATATTTTTCCATCTTGTTATATCTTTGTCAATCTCTTATAATAATGCTTTGGAATTTTTAGTATATAGGTTTTCACATTCTTTGTTAAGTTTATTCCCATGTACTTTATTCTTTTGGTTGCAATAGGAATTGGTTTTATTTTGTTTTGTTTTTTTCATTTCTTTTTCTCAAGTTTTGCTGTTACTATACAGGAAGACAATGGAATTTTGTACATTGGTTTTATATCCTGCAACTTGACTGCATTTGCTTATTGTTTCTAATTGTTTTTTGGTTGAGTCTTTTGAATTTTCTATATTTAGAATCATGTCATCCACAAAAAGTGACAGTTTTATGTTATCCTTCCATATCTGAATGACTTTTATTTTTTTCTCTTGCCTTAGGAACATGAAAATAAATATGAGCAGGATCCTGGCTTTGCCATTTAGTAAGTGTCCTTGTGTAAATTTATTTGACCTATTTGCACCTTAGATTCCTTATCTGTACAATGGGATTTGAACTAATAAATTTAGAATTTTGAGGGTTCTTTATGTATTCTAGATAATAGTACTTTGTTAAACATGGGGCTTTCAAAACTTTTATCACAGCTGTATCTTACCTTTTCATCTTCTTTCACAGAGCAAACATTTTAAATTTTGATAAAGACCAATTTATCAATTTCTCCTTTTATGGATTATGCCTTTGATGTTCATCTAAGAGTTACTTGATCCTGAAGATTTTCTTTAGCTTTTTCTATAAAATTTGAATAGTTTTATATTTTATATTTAAACTTATTATCAATTTTAAGATAACTTTTGCATAAGATAATGATGCGTAAGTCAAGATTAATTTTCTTTGCCAATGGATATCTACTTACTCCAGCATCATTTATTGAAAAGACCATACTTCCTACATTGAATTGCTTTTGCCCCTTTACCAAAAATCAGTTAGGCAGATTTGTGTGGCTGTATTTCCAGGCTTTCTATTCTATTGCATTGATCCATGTGTCAACCCCCCTCCCCCACCACCACCATACCACACACTCTTGATTACTGTAGCTAACTAATAAGGTTGAAATAGGTTACAGTGATTCTTCCCAATTTATTCTTCTCTTCTAATTTATGTTTAACTATTCCAATTCCTTTGCCTTTCCATTTCAAGTTTAGAATTATCTTGTCTCTAGCTACCAAAAATCTTTCTGAATTTTGATATAAATTGCTTTAAATCTATATATCAATTGGGGAGAAATGACATTTTGTCCCAGTTCTGATTTGTAGAGAACACCTGGAAAAGGCCCCTGAGCTGATTGTCATCTGAATACAGCGGTGTCTGGAAGAGCCATGTCCTGGAAATATACCCTGCCAGAGGTAGGTGTGTTGTCAACCTGACCTTCAGCTCAGGTGCCAGGGTGTGGGTTTCATTATCTAAATCCAGCCAAGCACCAGGAATAAACAGGATTATCTGGGTCCACCCAGAAGTGATGATTACAAAGAAGTCACAAGAATGTACATAATCTCCTTTGTCTTGGTCTTTAGTAAAACTTCCTGGTATTTTTCTGTATAAAATAAACGTGCTCTAATGGCTCTGGGTCACTGTCTTTCCATCAGAGGACAGCTGTCCTACCTGGACCCAGGTTTTTCCTTCTATCTCTGTGTCTGTCTCTTTCTTTCATTTTCTCTACCCCTAGCTACCCCTACTCAGGAACCAGACTGCTCTCTAGCCACACTGGACACAAAAAAGAGAGAAATATATTTATACTGATTATTAGGCACCTGCCTTGTTCCCTATGCCTTGATTTGCTGCCTGGGTCACCAAGTCCTCTAAAACAGAAAACTTTTTTTTATCTCACTGGACAGTCCATCTACCTTCCTCCATTGCTTCCATTTCAGAGACTAACTGCAGTCTGGTGCCCTGAACACTTTTCTGTACAGACAAACCATCTTGGAGCCAGCTGCCTGCTCTCTTCTTCCAAACATGGACTCCCATGGCGCCCACTTTCTCTGTATCTCCTAGCTCTTGGGATATTCATGTTAATTCATGTCACACCCCAATTGATTCTCTCATTTGTAGCTTGTCTGTTAATGTACCTAGTGCAGCCTTCTATCTGGGCCCCAGTCTTCTCTAAGCAGTCACCTAACTCCAATGTGAATATTTGATAGCAGAGAAATCAGGGGAATGTTTGCCTTTAGATTCTACCCCCTGTAGCCTCTACTTCTAACTAGGCCATGCTTTCAAATATGATAGGGCTTCCAGCTTCAGACTGGACAATTTATAGACTACAAAGACACCATGGCAAAGTTGTTGTTGACAAATATAAAGGTTAAGCATCTTTGTCTTAATGGCACTCATTTCCTTGTTACATTTCTTTAGTCTTCTGCCAAGTCCTGCTTGCATTGATCCTCAGTTTCTCTGTCCTAAATAAAGAAAGGTAGAATTAAATTACTAGTTTTCAGATAAAATTTAGGCAACAAAGCATTATGTTGACAAATCTCTTTCATGAGAACCTGAAATGTAAAAATGATACCATTGGAACTATTGTTTAAGCAGGAATGGGAGTGGCTCCCATTCACTCTGAAATTTTAGGCCTCTGTCAAACTCAGTTTGAAAATCATTGATCTGCCTGACTTCTGAAAGGCCTGTTTCCACCACTGATATTCACTAACCTTTGTAGCGCTAAATAGAACAAGGAAGTAAGAGGGTCAAAAGGAGAAAGGTTGGGTTAGTCTTTATTTAAGATGTTGGAGGATCATAGGCTTTAAGAATTTGCATGCCTTTGCCTGCCACAGGAAACCTGATTTAATTCAAGCTTTCCAATGGTACTTGCAACAGACTCAGGTCTGGTAATACGTGTCTGGGAAACCCTTCCTGATGCTCCTATTTGGAGTTCCTTAGTTCTTTCTATGTGATCCCAGAACATGGTATTCACCCTGGCATTTTAACACAGTTCACAATATATTTCTTTTTTTTTTTTTAATTTACTAGTGAAGTATGGTAGCAACCATCAGGTAGAAACTGTAGTTTAACTCTAACCCTGCTGTTTGGCTTAACAATAGAAAAGTTACTTTGATTTTTTGAATTGTATAAATCATCCCATTAGATTGAATGACTATCCCATTGATTGTTATCATACTGGTCTTAGAGAGCACATTCTTCTGTACCTGGGAAACAGGACAGCACAATTACTCTAAATTGTCCTGACAACTCAGTGGTCGGGAGACCTGAGGGCTCTAGATAATATGTTTGGTCTCAGTGATCCGGAGACCCAAAACTGTAATTTAGATAACATGCCTAAATTTAACCCAGGTTACCCAAGAGCTCTAGATAATGTATTTCTGTCAATTCAGTGACCCCGAGACCCAAAACTGTAATTAACATGCTTAATTCTGCTTCTGTAATCTGCTTTTTTGTGAGCCAGGTGCCTCATTCCAAACCCTGGGATATAATCAATACCTTTGTAATTTTTGCCTATATAAGTCTGGTTTTGCCACCATCTTATCGCTATGAGATTTGGGAATGCCCCCTCATAGTCCCGGATTGCAATAAATGTGACTCTTTAATTCGACTTCTTGAGGCGTCCTTCTGTGATTCGCGGGGTACATTATAACACTAGCTCATCTCCAATTAGGCTATGAACTTTCTGAAAGCCAGAACTGTTCTTATTTCTCTGGACCTCCAGCCCCTAGAACAACATTCAAAATAGAGAGGTTATTCAAGAAGCATGTATTAAATTATGGATCAGGAAGAAATCATTTCTTGAATTCCTTTATCCTTTGAATTCCCCCCACCCCCCGGGAAGAAACCAAAATCCTTTCTCAAAAAGCTTATGTAAACTTTAAGAGGGACAAAACTATTTTAATTAAATGTTTGAATAGTGTTGAGTAGAACTGGTATGTTAATTTTTATTTAATTTATGATAGTTGAGATATATTTTATGTTCTAATATGCTATATGTAGAACGTGTCTGACACTATTTGATTATTATGAATAGCAGACCATGCAATCAACGTGGACATTTATGGGACTGGAAGTATAATTTTCCTATTTTTAAATGATGTCAGAGTTTTAAATGTTTGTATCTTCAATTTCATGACAGAATTATTACCTTACAATTATCTGATATTTTTATTTTAGGCAGATAGGCACAATTTTCCCTATCAATTCTTAGGATATGAGGATAATGGGAACCTGCCTCGTGGGGTAATTAGGCTGCCAGCGGTGGAAAAAGGAAGTAATAAGAAAGTTTATTGAAGAATATCCATCTTAATAATAATAATAGTAAATACTATTTTTGTAGTTCTTACTATGCCAGCAACTAAAACTGGTTTTAAGCCTGTTATAAATATTAAATTTAATTTTTATTGCAACCTTAATAGTTATAATTAATATCTTCCCCATATTGAACATGAAAACATTAAAACTCAGAGAATGGAAGTGATTTGTATGTGAGTGAAACAGCTAAAAGAACTGGAGCCCAGCTATGAACCCAGGTAGCCTGACTGCAGAGTCTGGGTGCCTTACCACTCTGCATATTGCCAGTCTGGAGCAGTCAAGCTGGGCAATTATATGGAGTCTGCAGAGTGGGGCAAAAGTAAGTTTACAGTTCTGACTACATGAAACAGAGTTTATTCTTGTGTTATTATTTGTTAATTACTGTATTATTTTCAATCCAAACAACTGTAAACCTATTTTTGCCCCACCCTGTACACTACAATGAGATTTGGAAGGCTCATGGAAGGGACATTTGCCTTTCTACTCATCTCTCAATTCATTGCTGATGCCTGATATTACATTCAATAAAATTTATTCTTTTGACTTAAGATTTGGTCCACTGTTTATAATGCAACAAACCCTGGGTAAGAAAATCTCAAGTCATGAGAATTACTTATATTTTTCCAGTCTGTTTTCATTTTTATTTTATGAATGTCACTTTTCATTGTACAGTTTCAATCTTTATATAGTTCGATCTGTCCATATTTTCCTTTGGGGTTATCTGTCACCATGACTTTACAAGTTATTATTCCTTTAAACCTCTAATATAATTAAAGTTGTTTTTGCTCTGGATTCAGGGGAGACAATGGCTCCAACCATCACATCATATGTTGCCCTATCCAATTTTTGATTATGTTTTGATTTTTTAATTTTATGTTATTGTTTAAAGGATTACAAATAGTAGTACATATGTCTACTTTTTTTCCTTATTGACCTCCCCAAGGCCTCCCCTCCCCCGCCCGTCCCCCATCGGCACATGTCCTCACCCCCCCACCCAGTGTCTTACGTCCATTGGTTATACTTATATGCATGCATACAAGTCCTTTGGTTGATCTCTTTACCACCCCCCCCACAACCCTCCCCAGCCTTCCCACTGTAGTTTGACAGTCTTTTCAATGCTTCTTTGCCTCTGTATCTATTTTTGTTAATCAGTTTATAATGTTCTTTATATTCCACAAATGAGTGAGATCATGTGGTATTCATTTGACAAAGGAGGCAAGAGCATACAATGGAGTCGAGACAGTCTCTTCAATAAATGGTGTTGGGAAAATTGGACAAATACTTAAAAAAATGAAACTAGACAACCAACTTACACCATACACAAAAATAAACTCAAAATGGATAAAAGACTTAAACGTAAGATGGGAAACCATAAAAATCTTAGAAGAAGCCATAGGCCCCAAAATAGCAGACATTTGTCACAGCAATATCTCCACCGATACAGCTCCTAGGGCGATGGAAACTAAGGAGAAAATAAACAAATGGACTACATCAAAATAAAAAGCTTCTGCATAGCAAAAGAAACCATCAACAAAATAACAAGAAAGCCCACCGCATGGGAGAACGTATTTACCAATGTTATCTCTGATAAAGGTTTAAGCTCCAAAATTTACAAGGAACTCATACAACTTAACAAAAGGAAGATAAACAATCCAATCAAAAAATGGGCAAAGCACCTAAATAGACACTTTTTGAAAGAGGACATACAGAAAGCCAAGAGACATATGAAAACATGCTCAAAGTCACTAATCATCTGAGAGATGCAAATCAAAACAACAATGAGGTCCCATCTCACACCTGTCAGAATGGCTATCATCAACAAATCAACAAACTACAAGGGCTGGAGAAGATGCAGAGAAAAAGGAACTGAGACCCAGTTTCTTCAGGGTTTGGCTGGTTAATGGTGCAGCCAATCAGTTCCTCAACACAGCTCTCCTGCTTCCTTCGCCTGCCTATTTATGGAAGCTGAATCATACAGATGTACAAAACCTGAAAACAATTATTTAAGGAATAAATACCACAAAAACAGTTTTTTCACATGATTTCACCTCTCCTGGTCAGAATGCAAGTGCTGTGGGAACCAGCATATAAGGAGAAAGTTCAAGGAAATGAGAAATTGAATGCATCCTTTAGAAGAGGATAAATAAGAAAAGACAAGGGCAGATGGGTTTAACGACACAAATCTACTGGGGCTTGGGGAGATGGATGACACAGGAATACAAACCAGAGAGAGCCCTAGGTTCAATCTTGTTTGGCTTAGAAAAAGGTGTTTTAAAGCAAGTAACCTCTGCTGATATTTTAAGTTCCAGGAGATAATAGGGAGTCCATCCTATAATTTCAGATGAGAAATCTGAGGTTTAGTAGGGGAAGGGACTTTCCCAAAGATAGACAGGGAGGCAGTGTCAGTGCTGGGATTTTAATCCAAGGTCTTGGGCTCAGCAGTCAGTGTGTGTTCTCCTCCCTTACGGGCTGGAGGAAGCTGGTGAATGTTTACTAAGAAAATTCAATAGGTATACACTAGGCTACTTTTATAATAGAGTTTTCACAATAGGGTTTACACACTTGGGGTGGGCTCTTCTACTCTGCCAGCTCTTCTCTATCCCCAGAACTTGGCAATGGAGTATCTAGGTCAGTGATATTGGATAGATGTGGAAGGATAGAAGAGCTAGAAAGTTCATTGACACAAAGCCATAAAAAGCAAGAATCACAGCTGAAACATTGTTTGAAAACACCTAGCACAATTCAGATAGGCAGATACAAATTATATGCTAATCATCCACAATTCCCATCTACTAAGGGAATCTTTGGTAAAGTTTCTATTACTCCTCCCTGGCACTATAAGAATTACTGGCCACATTAAGTGAAGGGTTATTGAACATGGAAGTTTCTGGATTAGTGTGAAAATGGGATTAAATGTCTCTGACCCTAATTTACTGGTTGGCCACAGGCAGGCCAATTACCATTTCTGATCTTCAGTTTTTCCATGCACTACAGGGGGGCGGGGCGGGGTCCTAGCTCCAACATTCTATGATTTTCTTCCAGTCTCTCCTGTCTCACTAAATGGCACTAACCTATTGCTGAAGCCAAAAATCCAGGAGTCATTTGAGATTCCCTGTTGGCAAACTAAGCATATCAGTTCTGCATCCAATACTATATTTCCAATCAGTCTATTTTTTTCTCTCATACCCACTGGCACTACTTTAATCCAAGCCACCATCATCTATTTCCTAGATAACTGCAATAGCCTCCTTACTGGTTTACTTGCTTCCATTCTTGCCCCAGTACAATATATTCCCCTCACAGAAGTCAGAATGATCTTTTATTTTTTTTTTATTTTTTTATTTTTTTTTTTTATTGATTTTTTACAGAGAGGAAGAGAGAGAGAGATAGAGAGCTAGAAACTTCGATGAGAGAGACATCGATCAGCTGCCTCCTGCACATCTCCTACTGGGGATGTGCCCCCAACCCAGGTACATGCCCTTGACCGGAATCGAACCTGGGACCTTTCAGTCCGCAGGCCGACGCTCTATCCACTGAGCCAAACCGGTCTCGGCAGAATGATCTTTTAAATCTAGATCCTGTTAAAACCCTCAGTGGCTTCCAATTGTAATTATAATAAAATCCAAACTTCTCATCATGGTTTACTAAGACATTATTATCTCTTCCTACCTCCTCAATCTACTACTGCTCCCCTCAATCAGCCAGAGGGTTGCCTACTTTCTATCATAGGCCGAGCATATTCCTGTTTCAGGATCACTGCACTGCCTATTCCCTCTGCTTGGAATATCATTGCATGGCTGACTCCTCTTCAGGTCTCTACTTCAGTGTCTTCTCTAAAGAGAATTCTTTCCTGACCATCCTATCTAAAACACTCTCCCTTCTGCCAACACTCTATTCCATTATTCTCTTTTAGTTAGTTTATTGGCCTTATATCTACCCAAATTATCCTATTTGTTTGTTTATTTTTCCTTTTCTGTGATTATTATCTGGTTCCTTCCACTAGAAAGTAAATTTCATAAGGACGGTAATCTTAGGGAAGCAATAAAACATAGTGGCTAAGAGCATGTCTTCCAGTGTCCGACTGCCTGATTTTAAATCCCAGTTCTGCCATTTATTAGCTGAGTGACTTTGGGAAAATTACTTACTTTCTCTATGTCTTCACTTTTCTGTAAAATGGAGATAATAATAGTAATACGTCATAGGATCATTACAAGGATTAAACTGACTTAATACATACAAAGCACTATATTCCCAGTACCTAGAAGCGTCTCTGGCATGTCTTAGATGCCAAAGAAATATCTGATGGCTGACTGCATGAAAGTATCCTTGATGCCACCTGCTCCTTCCCTTTTGTCCTGCCTAGTTCCTCTGCTTGGAATATCAGGACTCCTCCTTCTGGAAGCATTTCCCTGACTGTCCCAGGCCCACTTCCCAGGACTAAGTTGGTTCTCCTATTATGTGTGCTCACAGAACCTAGACTTCCTCGAATCCCTAATCGCTGGCTATAGCTATATGTTAATGTGTCTGATCTTTGTATCAACTGGCCTCTCCAACTAAACTGCAAGTTTGGTGAGGGCAGGCTCTGTCTGTCATATCTACTATGGGATCTCTGCTATCTAGCTTAGTGCCTGACATAATATATACACAATAAATATTTCTTGGCTGAATGGCCCAAAAACATTGGCTCATTTTTCTCTTAGAAATGCTAATTAAGAAACCTAACTTGAGAAATTTAGTACTTTGCAAGCAATTCAGATCGAAAGCTGTTGCAGCTCTGCTTCCTCTCTTAGTTCAGTTTATTATTTAAACACAGTGAGATATATATAAATTCAAACATTCTGGCCTCTATTCTTTAAATCTTGATCTATTCCTTGAGAGTATCATGTCCACAAGAAACTGGTTGTCTTCCTCTTCGCTAATTCCTTCCATTATAATAGTATTCACCCCAACATAGCCTGCCATCCTTACCTGTTTCTTAGCAACATGGACAATGTTGATCTCTATAGGAATAAGATTTTTATTACCACTTCAAATCAGTCAGTTTTTCTAATAAAATAATGCATTGGAACTTCTTAGTAGCACAACTCCTAAATATTCTCTCACCTACTACAGACTTCTGATCAATTGAAAGTTATTGAATACTTACTATAAGAAGGAAGGATGCCATCATGGCTTGAATATATTATTTTAAGCATTGCTTTAGGAGAAGGGGCCAAGGCAATGGTTTCCTTTTATTCCCCATCTCTTTTTTTCTTATTGTAAGTTGCTTATTGTAAGATAATTCACAAATATCTTTCTGTCTTCAGTAATTGAAATAATGAACCAATAATTTATTCCAACCAGGACAACAGTAAACTAAAATAAAAATTATCTGCCTGAATTTTACTTCTTTATCTCTTGTCTGAGGATGACAATTGATTTTCATTAATTCAGACCTGTAGCAATGGAGATGTTTTCAATCAACTCTTTTGTGCTGACAGCTTGGCGGGTGCAGCTGAAAGTCAAAGTCAATTTTTCAATCATCTCAGAATGTTGGCCAGACTGTATTCCTCGTAATTTTGTAGCATGTCAGCATCAATGTCATTGTGGATACTCATGCTTTCAGCACTTGCAATAGTACTAAGAGAAAAGATAAGCTTTTCTTCTGTCTTGTGAGAGATGACAGACTCAGCTTGATTACAGATGATAGCTCCTTCCTCAAATTCATATCTAAAATGTAATAATTCTAGGGCAATAATTGATACATCTACAAAACTAGGGGGGTTTCTTCCCACTCTTGGACTGTCACCAGAAACTAGTCAGAAGTATACCTCTAATTTTATCACCAATTCCAACATCTTTCCTGGCTGCTGTGAGCATAGCCACTTCACTTTTCATCTGTTTAGCAACTAAGGACTAGTTAGTGCCACAAAGCCCTCCATCTGAGGACACACCAATAAGGAGATGTTTCTTCTTGTGTTCAGGGACCTTAATATCAGCTTTTTCATACAGAGCCGAAGATCCTGTTCCATACACTTGAGCTGGTTTCATCTTCCTCTCAGCTCATGCTGCTGCCCCTATTTTAATATATTTAGTAATTTTCTAGATGTTTTTGATTGACTTTAGTCACCTGGTAATATCTTTCAAAGTTTCCATATTTTGAACTTGCAGCTGCATGGCCCAAGGCAAGACCCCAGTGAAGCCCTCTTCAGAAAACACAGTGGTACTGGCCCTGCTAAAGGTTGGTTTCAGTTATTCCCCTCTCATTATTTGGAATATTTTCCTTCCTCTCATTGTTAGCCTGGTTTCTTACAACTCAGCAAGGACAAGGTAACACTGTTATTAAAGAGGTCAAGGAGCCAAGACAAAACCATGGAAGCTAAGAGGCTTATGAACCTTTTCCTTAATTGGACACCTTAATTGTTACAAATAGCACAAACCTTCCTCCAAGGCCCCTTTTGCTACATTAACTGTCATCTCGCTTTAATGTCCATGGGACATAACTTGGCCCTTGGCAGGTTCCATGTATTGGAGTGTACCATCTGGATGAAGTAGCAAAAGCATTTGGATTCCATGGAGACAGTAGCAGACTGATACAGGCTGTGCGGAGCTATGAAAAGAGAAAAGGGCTCTGAGTCAGGAGTCCTGTTTCTGTGTCAAACATGCTGGGTGACTCTGAATAAGTCCTTTCCTTCTTTTTGCCTGTTTCCCCAACTGTGAAATAGGGTTTTTGGTGAGGCTTAAAAGACAATATTATTTGCCAAATTACTCTTATAATCAGATTGTAAAGCTATCAACACATTTAAATTTAAACAGATACAAAGCCACATCTAGACCCTTGCCAGGCATGTGAACTTAGTGTTAGGTAAAGATTCTAAGAGGAAGTAGATAGTGGAAAAAGAGACATCAGTTCTAAAACCTTAAAGGCCATTCCTAAATTGCTTCCCACACATCTCCAAACATACCCTCTATTTCTCCTCAAACCAAAGTTAACTCATATTGTAAAGCAATTTATATTTGACATAAATATATACATCTAAGAGCTCATTTTACTTTTAGTCTCCATATTTTTTTTCATATATATTCATTTTCTTAATCTGCAAGTAACTTTGTTCAATTTGGGCTCAGGCTTTAGCTTTGTAACTTACTATATGGCTTTGGCCAAGCCACTTTCTGAGCCAATTTCCTTTCTTGTAAAAAGGAATGAATCTAGGTATCCCCTTAAGAGTAGTTGTGAGGATGAAATGAGGGTCTATACCAAGGGTGGGCAAACTTTTTGACTCGAGGGCCACAATGGGTTCTTAAACTGGACCGGAGGGCCAGAACAAAAGCATGGATGGAGTGTTTGTGTGAACTAATATAAATTCAAAGTAAACATCTTTACATAAAAGGGTACGGTCTTTTTTTTTTTTTTAGTTTTATTCATTTCAAACAGGCCGGATCCGGCCAGTGGGCTGTAGTTTGCCCACGGCTGGTCTATACATACAGCTCTCAGCACAGTGGCTGATACATGCCAGGCACTTACACAGACTTGTCCCTACCCCTCCTTTTATAGGATAGGTCTGGGGCCTGTTCTTGGCTCTGGACTCCATGGTTAGGGTAGTTTAGACCCACAGTCTTTATGACAACCCAACTCAATAGTCTTCAAATGACTACTAGTAGCACAAGGATCTTAAAGCCCAATAGGAAATTATTAAACTAGAAACCAGGGAGAATTTCCTCGTTGTGAAAGTTATCATGTCTGAGATCCAAAGAAAAGAAGGGCTTCAATTCCACTCCTAGAAAGCTCTTAAAATCATTGTGGACACTCAGAATGTCCTGAGACTCATGTTCCACTAATTTTTCTCCAGCACCATCGGAAGAAACTGAAGCCCAGAAAATAAGTGCAAGCTCAATCAGAGAAAGTTTCCACTCACCTTTAATTGGGAGTGAGTCAGAGTTCTCCTTTTGTCCAAAGCCTAGCTCCCTGGGCCTGTGCGTGCGCTCATCTTCTCTAAATCATTCTCCATTTTGCCTCTAGAGTCACCTCCCTAAGACATCCCTCCAAACTTAGCACTTCTCTTTGGAAACATTAAATAACTTGGCATTATTTGACATGCAGTAAGCAATTAATAAATGTGTATTGGAGAAATGTGCGCCTTATAGGATTAAGTCTAAACTCTTTATTATGACATTCAAATTCTTTTACAATCTAGCTCTAACCTACCTTTTCTAGATACATCTCCCACTTTTCTTTCCCACCTGCACACCCCATATATGAACCTTATGCTCCAGATGCCTTGGGCAACTTGTCCTTTCCTTTCTGTATGTGTTAAGTTCTCTTCCAGGAAGTTCATCCTCCCCAATTGTCTGGCAAATTCACAGCCACTTTTTGAGACCTATTTGCATATTCTTTCTTCAGGTTACACCTTATTAATTCCTATATTATGCCAGCACAGTGCAATGTAGTTAATGAGTTACCTTTCTGTCTCTCCTGCTCCTCAAAGGCAATGACTTGCTTTTATTTATCTTCACCTCCCTCACTGTCTTCCCCCAAATCTGAGCTCAGTAACTGTCTAATGGGGGTAGGGCCAGAAGAAACAGTCACCTCTCCAAGCCCCAGCTTTAGCAGCCACCCCCCACCCCCCCACATCCCCCCCTCACTTCATATGCATCTGAATACCAAACCCACTTGTTCCAAGGCAGCGGACTAAACACTTCTCAAAGTGAATCCCCAAGCAGGGTTTCTCTCCAGCCCAGGTGTTCACTAATTAACAACTTCTGATATCCTTTCCTAGGTAAGTAGACGTGAGGGCCCCAGGAGGGGTGTATATCTCTCATCTTTCCTGTTGCTGCCTTCTGGGATAATTTTTCCTCATATTTTTTCCGCGGACGGGACAAATATCACCATTCCCTTGCACTCTTCACAACCTTTGGCATAATTATCTGTGACAAATTGATTTAAAGTGCGTTTGCAGGAAGAAAAATAGGCGTATCTCGCTTGGCTTTCTGGGATTTGTAGTCCTGCAGGCTCCCAGTCTGCCTGACTGGCCCTGGAGCTGCGACTACAGCTCCCAGGCCTTCTTCAAGTCCCTACTGCACAGACTCAGAGCCCCATGCCGGGAGGAGGTGGTTACTTTGTGTCTATTGTATCCCTGGATGTGTGTGTTTGTACATTTTTCGGGACGTGAAATTGAAAGTAAAAAGCATGGCAGATGAGCAAGAAATAATGTGCAAATTGGAAAGCATTAAAGAGATCAGGTAAGTGGAACGTTGTAGCGCCTCCAAGCCCCCTTGTAGCCCCCCTCCCCATTCCCTTCCTGAGGTAGAAGGCTGAATTACCTTGTAAAGTATCTATTGTTGGGCTACTTGCTGAGGGGGGCGGGGGTGGCAAAGGAACCCGTACACCAGGAATTTCAAGGATGGGTAGGAGGTTGGGAGAGTTGAGACAGATTATATATAGTGAGAAAAGACAGAGAAACAGTCACTGACGGAGAGAGACCTCACCAGATGTGGCCACCAGATGTGGCAGAGAAAGCCAGATGGGGATTACGGCGGTGGGGTGAGGTGGAGGGGAGGTGTTGATCCAAGATAGTTTATTCACGGGTTGGGAGTTGAGAGGTGGCATTCTTGGACCCATTATTTTTTTCAGTGTTTGTTGGCTCCAAGGTGTATTAGGCTCCTTGATCTTTAGGTGTTGAGATTTTTTTCAGTCTCCCATTCAACTTCAGGACCTGGAGCTCGGGTGAGCATTTTGAGAGCAAAGTCTAGTGCCTTGGGGCTGGTGGCTGCTGCCATGGACTACCAGCTGGGAGTGCTGAGGAATCCCAGCAGGCCAGGATTGGGAGGATGGCGAACACTGGCTCCCGCGTGTGTATTTGCTTTCCACTCATTCACCACTTTCTTCCCCTCCTATCCCGTGCTCTGCAAAGGGGATAGGAGCAATGGAGACTGGGGAGGAGGTTCTGCATCACTTAGTACGATCACAGCAGCTGCTCTTAAGTGCCAGAGGTGAAGGGCAAGCAGGCAAAATGAGAGTTGCCTGGTGCTTCCCCCTCCCTACCGCTCTTTCCCTCTGGGAGTGGCTTTGGCTAGGCGACGAGTTGTCCTTGCTCAGAATACAATAGCGCCCAGCAAGTGGACTGCCTGGGCCAGCACCAGACATTCAATCACCTGCCCTCCTCTGCCAGAGCACTGCCCCCTCCAGCCTCCACCCTAATTTTGAGGGTGACATAGGTCCAGCTGTCTCCCTTTAGTGTTTTCCAGGAACCTAGAGAGAAAGGGGGGGGGGATATAAAATGTGTCAATTTAATAAATAAGACTTAGGAGGAGATTTAAATTTACCTTTGGAGTCAATACCTAGAATGAGACTCCCACTTTATGGGGATGCACCTTGACTTTTTTTTTTTTATCATTTGGAGGGGTTATATGTATCTTTACTTCTGCAAGGGAGTAAAAGGAAGGGAAATATTATTTATTGAACCCATGGTGGGCCAAGCCCTTTTACCTACTATTGCTCCTTTCAGCAAGAGACCTGAGAGCTTCCTACACCTCCTTTACAACTGGGAAAACAGAAGCTCAGAAAATTTAAATAACTTTTCCAGAGCCAAACAGCTTGAAATGCTAGATTTTGACAGGAACCCAGTCAATATGCATGCAGAGGCTCTGGTCTTCCCAATCTATCCCATAGCATAGAGGGTCTTAGAAGGGATAGAGAGGTGACATGTTCCATTTTTTTTTTTTTTTTCTGCAAAAGCACCAGGAGATAGGGAGTGAGATAACTTGGTGCAGGAAAAAGCCAGCTGTTATAATAACAATGTAGCTAATCAGAAGCTTAGGTATGCAAGTGTAGAGCCTAAACTTTTACTAGACTTTAAAGAAGCCCCTGCCCAACTCCAAGAGAAGGAACAGTTGGGAGCAAGGAAAAGTGATCCCTCACGGTGAAAATCAAATGGGGGTGTATGACTTCTACCCTCACCAGTTTTAACCAGTAATTTCTACCACTACTAGCTGGTATGAGATTATCAAAGGCCTAGAGAAAGGGTTGAACTCCTGTCCCCAACCAGCAGTAAACATGAAACCCCTACCCAACCTGGATGTCAGCCAGAGACTCAGTGGAGAACCTAGACATCTACTGGCTCCTTTCTCTTCAAAATGACATGTAAAAGAAGGCCTGCAAAAACAAAAATTTTAAAAGAGATCCAGAGTGTTCAAATTTAATTTTTTAAAAAAATCACATGCCATATCCAGGTTATCAACTTAAATGACAAGAGAAAATAAACATGCCAGCAATGAGATGGCATAGATGTTAGAATTATATGGCAAGAAATTAAAGCAGCCAACTTAAAAAGCTTTAATGAGCAATTGTAATTACACCCCTGAAACAAATGATAAAATAGAAAATCTCATCATACAAGTAGAAAATCTCAACAAAGAAATAACATAAAGACAAATCATATAGAAATATGAGAACTGAAAAAATACAGTAGCCAAAAAAGACCTTTAAAAACTCTAAAATATTTTAATTAGATTTATTAAGGTGACAATGATTAATACATTTATATGGGTTTTAAGTATACATTTCTATGATACATGATCTGTATATTGCATTGTGTGCACACCACCCAAAGTCAAGTCATCTTCCATTACCATATATTTGACCCCCTTTACCTGTTACTCATTCCCACTCCCTTCCCTCTGGTAACCACAATACTGATGTCTGAATGTTTGTTTTTTTGTTTTTATTGTTTATTTGTTGCTTTCAGTTTCATATCCCACATATGAGTGAAATCATATGGTTCTTTTTCTGTCTGACTTATTTCACTTAGCATGATATTTTCAAGGTCCATCCAAGTTATTGCAAATGGCAGTATTTCATCTTTTCTTGGGTCAAGTAGTATTCCATTGTCTAAAATCTTGCTCAATAGAAAGATGGGGGAAACAGAAAAGGATCAGACAGCTTAAACAAACAAAAAAAAAACAATAAAAATCACCCAATCTGAACAACAAAGGGAAATTATATGCCCCTCTCCCCAAAAAAGAAGATTAAAAAGAAAGCATTGAGCAGAGCCTCCAAATCTGTGGGACTATTTATATTCATGTTAATAGTTACATTTATGTTAACATTCATGTCAACAGTCTCAGAAAGAGAGAAGAAAGAGTTCAGGACTAGAAAAGTACTTGAAGAAAGAGTGGATAAAAGCTTCCCAAATTGAGCAAAGGACAGAAACCTCCAGTTTCAAGAAGCTAAACAGACACCATCAGGGTAAACTCAGAGAAATTCACATAAAACACATCATAGTCAACCTTCTGAAAACAGAAGGCAAAGAAAAGATCTGGAAAGCAGTCCAGGAAAAACACCTTACCTATAACTTTAGAGGAAAAATAAATAGAATAACAGCAGGTTTCTCATCAGATGAAGCCCTAGTGGGAAGAGGAACAATATTTTTCAAGTGCTGAAGGAAAAGAATCATCAACCTAGAATTCTTTGTCCAGTGATAATATCTTTAAAGAATAGAGATAGTCAGACATTCTTAGGTGAAAGGAAATGGAATTTATCAGTAGGAGGTCTACTCTATAAGAATGACTAAAAATTATTTTTAAAAAATTATTTTATTTTTTAAATTGATTTCAGACAGGAAGGAAAAGGGAGAGATAGAAACATGAATGATGAGAGAGAATCATTGGTTGGCTGCCCCCTACATGCCCCCTATTGGGGATTGAGCCCACAGCCTGGACATATGCCCTTGACCGGAATCAAACCTGGGATCCTTCAGTCCTCAGGCCGATGATCTATCCACTGAGCCAAACCGGCTAGGGCTACAATAAGTTCTTGGAAGACAACACAGTAGGCAAAAACATGAGTAAATACAACAGAATATAATTTCCTTTAAAGTTCTCTTTGAGGATTGGATCAAAATTTATCACAGTTTCATGTTCTCAATGTATGTAGAAGAAATATTTAAGACATATATAAACAGTGTAAAGGGATTTAAAAGGGAGATAAGGCTTCTATATTTCACTTGAACTGATAAAATGACATCAGAAGACTGATAAATTATCTATATAAACGGAATATGCTAATTAGCCGAGTGTCACGACCGCTCAGGAAGAGCTGCACGGGCAGATGGGCAGGAGGGGACTGTGTACCGCCTCCACCCCAGCAGCTGCAGGGAGGCTGGGGCTGGGGGCAGGCCAGAATGGAGACACAACACAGGGAGAGGCTGGGGCTGGGGGCAGGCCGGAGCAGAGATACAACACACAGGAGCACCTGCCCCCACCCCAGTGGACACAACCACGTGGGGGTGTGCTCCGAGTGGCCACACAGCTCGGAGCACGTCCCTACCCCAGCCGACACAATGTGGTGGCAGGTGCTATGCGGGTCAGGTGTGGGTCTGGGCCCCCGCGGGGTGCCTCCTTGTGAGATTTCAATCACGCACTGGGCCTCTAGTGTATATCCTATCTAATAAAAGAGAAACATGGTAATTAGCGTACGGCCGCTACCCTTCCCATTGGCTAATCAGTGAGGTAAGCAAATTAACTGCCAGCCAAGATGGCGGCCAGCAGCCAGGCAGCTTGAAACTAACATGAGGCTTGCTTGCTTCAGTGACGGAGGACTCCAACATTCCCCGCCTGCCTTGCCGGCCTCTGAGCTTGCAGTTTAAGAAACATTGTAACAAATATAGAAGCTAAACAAAACCCCAGAAACCTGCTTTCAGCGAGCCCGGGATCTCAGAGCTGGAGTTATAGAACCCAAACAAACCAGATACCTTCTTTCAGCAGCAGAGACCTCAGAGCTGGAGCCTGAGCCAAAGCTGGCCCAGAATAAAAAAAGAAAAAAGAAAAAAAGGAGCAGTTGGGAGCTTCAGTCGGCCTGAAAACAGCCCTCAGCCCCTCACCCAGGCTGGCCAGGCACCCCAGTGAGGACCCCCACCCTGAAAGGTGTGTGACCAGCTGCAAACAGCCATCATCCCCTCACCCAGGCTGGCCAGGCACCCCAGTGGGGACCCCCACCCTGATCCAGGACACCCTTCAGGGCAAACCAGCCAGCCCCCACCTGTGCACCAGGCCTCTATCCTATATAGTAAAAGGGTAATATGCCTCCCAGCACCGGGATCAGCGGAGCCGAGAGGCCTCCCGGCGCCGGGATCAGCATGACAGGGGGCAGCGCCCAAACCCCCTAATCGCCCTGCAGCTCTGTGTGTGACAGGGGGCGGGGCCACAATCTCCCTATCCGCCCTGCTCTGTTCGTGACAGGGGAAGGTGCCCCAACCCCCTGATCAGCCCTGCTCTGTGCCTGATAGGGGGGAGCTCCCCAACGCCTTGATTGGCCTTGCTCTGTGAGTGACAGGAGGGAGCTCCTCAACCCCCTGATCGGCCCTGCTCTGTGCATGACAGGGGGGAGCTCCCCAACCCCCCTGATGGGCCCTGCTCTGTGCGTGACAGGGGCAGCGCCCCAACCCCCTGATTGGCCCTGCTCTGTGCATGACAGGGTATGGAGCCCCAACCACCCTAATGGGCCCTGCTCTGTGTGTGACAAGGGGTGGCGCTGCAACCTCCCCATCGACCCTGCCTTGAGTGTGACAGGGGGCGGTGCCCCAACCCCCCAATCGGCCCTACCCTGAGCGTGACTGTGGGTGGCATCACAACCTCCCAATCAGCCCTGCTCTGTGCATGACAGGGGGTGACGCTCCAACTCCCCAATCGGCCCTGCTCTGAGCCCGACCAGGGGCTGCACCTAGGGATTGGGCCTGCCCTCTGCCACCCGGGAGCAGGCCTAAGCCAGCAGGTCATTATCTCCCGAGGGGTCCCAGACTGCGAGAGGGCACAGTCTGGGCGGGGACCCCCACCTCCCCCCTGAGTGCACAAATTTTTGTGCACCGGGCCTCTAATATATATATATATATATATATATATATATATATATATATATACACACACACACACACACACACATATATATGTATATATAGATAGATAGATATAGATATAGTTATATATATATATATATATATATATATATATATATATATGTAACTGGGATGCTGAAAGTAAAAAATCTGTTTCATAATAAATAGCTAATACCAAGAAAGGACAAAATGGAGGCGGAATAGATGGACATGTCCCGAGCCTTGTCCTAGAGCAGATAGAATGAGCAGCTGAAATGAATAATATCCACTCCGAATTGGCAAAGGAGACTCAGCTGGTGAGAAAATTTGCAGCCAGGAAGGCCAGAGGACCCCTGGAGAAAGGTAAAATCAAGGATCTGGGCAGGAGAGATCTGCAAGAACTCTGAGGCCAGAGGGTCAGAGAGAAACTGCTATACTAATAAAAGGGTAATATGCTAATTAGACTGGGAGACCTTCCAGATGTTCTTCTGGACAAAGTCATGGTGGCGGGGCCAAGGTAGAGGCAGTTAGAGGCCAAGAGGGGAGGGCAGTTGTGGGTGATCAGTCTGGTGGGGGGCAGGGCCATTGGGGGTAAGCAGACCAGCAGGGGGGCCAGTGGGGACAAGCAGGCCATCAGTGGGGGTCAGTTGGAGGTGATCAGGACAGCAGGGGCACAGTTTGGAGTGAGCAGGCCAGCAGGGGGACAGTTGGGGATGAACAAGCCAGTGGGGAGGGAAGGTAGGGGCGAGCAGGCCAGCAGGGGGGGCAGTTTGGGGTGATCAGGCTGGCAGGGGGGCATTTGGGGGCAAGCAGGCCGGCAGCAGGGGGGGGAGGCAGTTGGGAGCAAGCAGACCGGCAGGCAGAGTGGTTAGAGGCAATCAGGCAGGCAGGCAGGCAGGTGAGTGGTTAGGAGCCAGCAGTCCTGGGTTGTGAGAGGGATGTCCGACTGCCGGTTTAGGCCCGATCCCTGTAAACTGGCAGTAGGACACCCTTCGAGGGGTCCCAAATTGGAGAGAGTGCAGGCCAGGCTGAGGAACATACCCTCCCCCGTGCATGAATTTCGTGCACCGGGCCACTAGTATAATGTAATACAGAAAACACTAAAAAGGCTATACAGAAATGGAATTTGAAAAAATGTACAAGTAACCCACATAAAAGCAGGACAAAGAAACTGAAAAACTAAAAACAACAAACAGGTAACAAAAAACACAGCAGACTTAGACATAATTGATAATTATGTGGAATATAAATGGCCTAAATATACCAATTAAAAGACAGAGTAGACTTAAAAAACATGACCCACCTATATGCTGTCTATAGTAAATTTACTTCAAATATAGTGACCAACTAGGTTGAGAGTAAAAAGGATAGAAAAAAGGTGCCAGGCAAACAGTAATCAGAAGAAAGCAGGAGGAGCTATATTAGTATCAGATAAAGCAGATTTCAAATCAAAGAAAACACCCAGGGACAAGTCAGACATGACATAATCAGAAAGGGTCAATCCACCAAGAAGACTTAAAAATTCTAGATGTGTGTGCACCAAAAGTGATTTAAATTATTCTTCTTTTGACAATTTTACAGTAATATACAAAGGTTACATCACTGGGTTTAAGAATTTGGAATGAGGAAAGTATTACATATATGTACTTGATGTACACATATGGACAGGTAAACATGCATGGGAGGTTGAAAGAAGGAAGAAGCAAAGGAAGGGGTAGAAGAGCTGGAGAAAGGAGGTAACATTTGTTGGATAGTTACTAATTTCAAAGCTCTTGGCTCATTTAATACTTAATCTTTCTAATGGAAATTTGGGGTAGAAATTATCCCCATTTTACAGATAAAGATACTGAGGCCATAGAGGTTAGGTAATATCTTTGGTAACACATAAAGGAAAGAGAAAATATATCTTCTTATTCTCATGGCATACGCATTTTAACAAATGCAAATAATCTGATTAACCATGATTCACAGTTCTTCAACTATTCTATCATTAAATCCCTTCAAGGTATGAACAGAGCCACCTATTTCTGTTAAAAAATAATAGTAATGATATTTCTGGGCAGAAGTAGCAGGGATAATGGCAACATCACCTAAATACCTGATTAAGTCAAACTGAGAGCCAACCCCGCCCCTCCCCGGCATAGGCCATGAAATATATACATTCATACTTAGTTTTCACATACACCAGTGGCAGAATTTAAAGTGGGAAATGTCTCAGGAGTGGATTCTCCCACTACTGACCATTCCCCACTCCTGACTCTGACCACATGCCCAACCCAACCACACTCTAACACTATGCGCCAGATCTTATCCCACAAATTCCACACTGGTCTATTTTGCCCATACATTCCTTAAACTTTCAAGTGGTGATGAAGGTGCATGTGGACATGTGGAAAGGGGAAGAAAAGAATGGAACAAAAAGAGGAAAATGGAAAAGAGGAGAATCCATGAGGCAGAGAAAGTACAGCCACCCCTAGATGAACTAGAGCCCTTTACTAGCTCCCCAAATGCATACTAATATCTCTTTTAACATGCACGTGACATCCATGCACACACATTGTACACACCCATGTCCCTATTCATACACAATGAACTTTGTTCACTTAAGAAAGGAAAAACTCATTTTGGAAGTAAATATTATGGTGTTAAATAGGTCCTCCCAAGTGTAAGTTTCTATCCTGTGTGTTCTCTTTTTACTACAGATTCTCTTGGGTGATCTCTTATACTCCCATGGATTCAATTATCCCTCAGGTCCCAAATCTCTACCCCCTACCTTCCTTCCAAGCTTTAGCCCAATGCATCCCACAGCCTATTGGTCTTGTCCACCTTGTTGTTCCACAGACAGAACTTGAATTAGCTAACTCTTCAGACTTTATCTCTTCCTGGTCCAATCCAGCTCCTCCACCTAATCTCTGGTTTAATGCTATCATTCTCTGCACAGTTCCCTCAGATTGAGACCTGAATGTCAATGTTGATTACCCTTTCTTTTTATAACTCACCTCTTGATCACTTACTAAGTCCTACTCTTTCTACCTTCAACATCTAACTCAAATTCCTGTCCCACTCTCCATCTCCATACTCACTCTCCATCTCCATACTCATCTCCTTCATCATGGCTATCCTGGATATTTGTAATGCTGTATCCATTTCCACCTATAGAATTATATTTTTGTCTTTGCTCTCCCCCACCCCAACCCACCCCCACCATCTTCAATGCCATCTACAGTGATGTGAGAACAAACTTCCTAAAGCAGTGATGTTATGTTGTTCCTCAAACATATTCACTGACTTTCAATAGTCTATAGCAGTATTTTTCAAAACACAGGTTATAAACCATTAGCATATGATGAAATGAATTAATCAGTTGCTAGTAGCATTTGTAAAAAAGATTATTTTGCGGTTCCTCAAAAAAAAAATTAAGAATAGAGCTGCCATATGACCCAGCAATCCCTTTCTGGGTATATAATCAAAAAAACTCAAAAACATTTATTTGCAAAGATATATGCACCCCTATGTCCATTGGAGCATTATTCATGGTGGCCAAGACATGGAGACAACCAAAGTGTCCTTCAATAGAGGATTGGATAAAGTAGTATTCATTATGGAATACTACTCAGCCATAATGAAGATGAAATACTGTCATTTGCAACAACATGGATGGACCTTGAGAATATCATGCTAAGCAAAATAAGTCAGAAAAAGCTAAGACCCATATGATTTCATTCATATCTATATATATAGAAGCCTAGGTGACCATCCAACCGTCTGACTAGTAGCTAAGATGCGCACTAACCATCTGGGGGCAGACACTCAACGCAGGAGCTGCTGAGCTGCGGTGACTTGGCAGCTGCGATTCTCGGGTGACGCACCCGGAACCAGAGAGGAGGGAGCCTGATTCCAGGGTGGGTCACCCGAGAACCACCCTCTCTCAATCTGAGACCCCTCAGGGGATGTTGAAGAGCCAGCTTCAGCCCAATCCCCGCAGGCCAGGCCAAGGGACCCCACCGGTGCACGAATCCATGCACTGGGCCTCTAGTGTGGGATATAAAACCGAAACTCATAGATACAGACAAAAGTGTGGTAGTTATTAGAAGGAAGGGTTGGGGTAGGAAAGGGTAAAGGGTGACACATATATGGTGATGGAAGATGATTTGACTTTGGGTGGTGGGCACACAGTGCAATATACAGAACATGTATCATAGAGATGTACACTTGAAACCTATATGATCTTTTTAGCCAATGTCACCCCAATAACTTTAATAAAAAATAAAAGAATAAGAGAAATATTAGCAAACATTGCATAAGAAATGGTAGGTATTCTTTGTGGAAACTTTTGTTTCTGTTTTATATCTATGTATGTGTGTATTGGGTTACAATGTGAAATTCATTTCTCACTGTAGGTCATTTTTTGCTGTGTCTATTGGACAGGCACTATAATTGTTGCCATGGTATTCATGCCCCTCTCTCCCACAAGTCTGTCCCAGACAAAACTTTCTGATCTTATCTGCTGCTGCTATCTTTTGTCCACACAGAAGTTCCTGTTTCATACATTTCCCTTCCTTCCTTCCTTCCTTCCTTCCTTCCTTCCTTCCTTCCTTCCTTCCTTCCTTCCTTCCTTCCTTCCTTCCTTCCTTCCTTCCAACTGTCCGTCATTGCTGTAGCAGCTTCAGCAGGCTCCTCTGTCAGCTGGCTTGAGTGCTCACTCAAGAGCAAATCACAGAACAGCTGAGACCTCTGGGACTTAGGGATAAGTAGTTTAAGCCAATCAATGCTGGCTACTGAAGAGGGAATGGAAAGGAATTGGCATTTGGTAGTGAGCTATGTAAGAAAGTCTTCAGGGTGAACTGATCTAAGAAACCTGCTGTCTTGACAGTAGCTTGTTTTCCCACATAAGCAAATAGCTATTAAATAGAAGAACACTTGGTATTTAGGCAGTGATCTCACCAGATTAGAGGAGGAAGGAAAAGCTGGGTTTTTCTTCATTCAGTGACATTTACCAAGCACATGCTCTAGGCCATACACAGGGCTGGGATATTCTGTGAAAGCCAGTAAAATGAATTAGGCCTGTTCTCAAGGATCTTAGAATTAAGGTGAATATCTCTGATCTCTCCTCTGAGTTCCAGACTCACATATCCAACTTCCCACTTAACCAATCCCACTGGGTGTATAGCTGTCATCTCAAACAGGCCCCAAGAAAACTCTCAATTCCACTCCACCCCCAAACATTCTCCTTTTCTAGTCTTCCCCAGCACTAGCAAATGTCCCCCCATCCAAAAATCTGGAATCATTGTTCATATCTCCCTCTCCTGCCCCTGTGCATGTGAAACATTAGCACAGTGGTTATTAAACCTGACTGTTCATTAGGCTTCACCTGGAGGGCTGTTGAAACATAGATTGCTGGGTTTCATGTTGAGTCTCTGGTTCATTAGATCTGAAGTGGGACCTAAGAATTTGCATTTCTAACAGTTCCTAAGCAATGCTTTTGCTGCTGGTCCAGGGACCACACTTGGAAAACCATTGCATTAGTAAGAACTGGGGTTTTTGCATACATAATATATTCTGGATCTGTCCACTTCTCACCATTCCCTTAGCTCATCAATAAATCTGAGAAATTTTCCAGACATCTCTACTAGCTAGTGTCTTCACTTGATCTGCCCATCCTCGAGTCCTACATGTCCCAGCTGTCTTACCTTGCTTATTGAGTGAGGGTTGGGGTTAAGTTACCTCTGAAGCTGGGTGACAGATGAGCCTGCCAAATTTGCCCCAGGAATGGATGATCCATTGCCCCAAAACCTCTTCTCATCACCCTTCCTCCACATTAGCCAGCAAAAGGCCATTGGAAAGAAGTTAGCCAGTTGACTGTTTTTGTTTTGGACCAGGACTCTGTCTGGAAACTGTGGCCCCTGTGATTGTGGGAAACCCTAAATATTCTGTCGTTTTCCTGGGATTCTGTGGCCACACCATCTACACTTTTACCTTTTGGGAAGATTTAATTAAGAAGTTCTCCACATAAAGTCAGTCCGTTGATAACTTGGATGATTTCCTCACTTGTAGGACTGAGCATTCCATAGATTTCATCTCATAAAGTCATCTAACAACTCTGCAAGGCTACACTGAGTCCCAATCCTCAGACAGAGCTTTGAAGGTTCTAAGAAGTTCCATCATGTGCCCCTGTTCACCTTAAAATTAGTGATTGACCCAAAACAAGACTTTGCCTTATTGGTTTGTTTTCCATAGCTTGGAATCGAGTGTATGAGGAAAGCTCCTTACTATGTTGGAAAAATAATCAGGCTCAGCACACTGGATTTTCCACTTGGCTTTGCAATCTTGGACAACTCATTTGACTTCACCTAGCCTGAAATTTTTCATCTGTAAAAATAAAGTTAAATATACCTTATTCATATGGTTATGATTAGGAATAAATTAGCATGTAAAGTGTTTAGCACAGTTGCTGGAACCCTCAAATAATATCTTGTTATTATTACTAGAGGCCCGAGGCACAAAAATTTGTGCAAGAGTAGGCCTTCCTTCCCCTGGCTGCCAGCACTGGCTTCCCTCCGGCACCCAGGACCCAGGCTTCCCTTCTCTGGCTGCCGGCAGGCACCTGGGACCCAGGCTGGCTTCCCCCGGGCTGCCTGCAAGCACCCAGGACCTGGGCTTTCCCCTGGCCCCGGCTCCATCAGGAAGGACTTCTGGAATGATTTCTGGTCTAATTAGCATATTATCCTTTTATTAGTATAGATTATTATTATTATTAAATAAAGCCTTTTAAAAATATTATTGAAAGTAGTACAGATGTCCCATTTTCCCCCAATTGACCCTCTCCTCCCAACTCCCACCACAGCCCCAGGGCTTCACCACACTATTGTCTGTGTCCATGTGTTATGCATATATGCATATAAGTTATTTGGTTAATCTCTTTCCATCCTCCTCCCTCTGAGATTCATCAGTATGTTGCATGCTTCCATGTCTCTGGATCATCAGATTCCACATGTAATTGAGGTGATATGGGTTTGTCTTTCTCTGATTGGCTTATTTCACTTAATATAATGTCCAGCTCCCTCCTTGTTGTCTCAAAGGGTAATAGATCCTTCTTTTTTCACAGCTGCACAGTATTCCATTGTGTAAATGTACCACTTTCTTAACCCAATTCTTTACCAGTTTTTGGCACTTGTAGACTCTTAGTGAAAGTTAACTGAATGAATGAAATCTCCCCACACACACCCATGGTGATGTATCTTTCTCTGAGTCTACTAAAATTACAATCAGTATCTGAGATTTACTTCTTATTTTCATTCATTTTTGTCCTCCAAATGTAATTTTTGATCCCCACTGATGACCAAATCAGTGTGATACATGACATGGAATTTACAGAGAGAAATATGATATAGTGCCAGTGTCTAAAAGGCTCTTGTGTTTATAATCATCTGGGTTTCAATTTGCTTTATGTGTAAGTCTTTACATTTAGAGGACTCAGTTGACCATATCTGCTTCCTTTTCGGCTAGTTCCTTTCCCTTTTTGTTTCTTCATCTCTGAAATGAAGAGGATGGATTTGTTTGAAAGCTTGCAAATAATGTTCTGAGGAGCCCTGGGAGTGCCAGGGAGGTATGTCAACGTGAACTCTGGTAGAGTTAGCTAGGGTAGGATTTGAAGAGAGAATAAGGACTCTGGGGGTCCCACTTCCACTTCAACTTTAACAGTTATGATTTGGTCTGTTTTCTGTATTGGATCACAATCAATTATTTTTATTTGAAGGAAGGGGTCTTCTCATTGTTAGGGTTGCCAAAGGAGGAACACATGAGGCCAAAGGGGTAAAGAATTATAAATTTATGAGATCATCTGGATATCAGATGGGCTGAGCCCCAAAATGGCCCAGCACTCAGGGAAGGGGAGTCAGAGGTTTTAAAAGACTCTAGGTGGGCTTTTTCAGCAGGGAACTCTCTGAGTGGGTCTGGATCCTGGGAAAGTCCAGAGGAGAAAGATAATGGTACTAGCAAGTGGAATGTGGTCTAAGTGAAAGGGAATGCCCATTAAAATGGTCTAAAGGTCAGTTCCCAGGAGAGGGAGTATCAATTCAATTACTTGATCAGACCTAGCACTCATGGATCACACACAGGATCCATTACACTGTTGGGTAAATGGTGCTTAGTTAATAATTTTTTTTTGTCTGCTTGATTCATGGAAAATGGACAGAGAAGGAAGTTTGTGTGTGTGTGTGTGTGTGTGTGTGTGCGCGCGCACGTGCACACACACACATTTAAGCCATGTCTGGTATGATTCCCACTCTGTAGATTTCAGAAAGGAAGGGCCTTTTACTTAGATTTAATCTTAACCCAAATTACCCAGTTGCCGGATAGAGGGTGGACGGATAAGGATTAGATACTAAGCCTGAAAAGCATAGTAAAGACAATCATCCAAAAGGGCAATGAGTTCCCATTTCTTTTTTCATTGTTAACACTCTTCTCATTCTTCTTGGGGACCTCAATTGACTAACTCAGTTAGAAATCTATTTTCTTATTTCCTCTACACAAGCCTTTTGGCAAGTCATTCATTTATTGTCCTGGTAAGACAGGGATAGAGGAGTAGAAAGAGCTTAGAATGTGGGTTCAGATGATCATATGGGTTTAGACTTAATTCTGTGTATAGTAAGAAGCCATTAGAGGATATATTTTAACAGCTTAATTGAGTTATAATTTACATACCATAGAAACCATCCATTTTATCTGTGCAATTCGATGACTTTTAGTAAATTTACAGTTTTACAACTAACCACAATACAATTTTAGAACATTTCCATCATCCCCAACAAAGCCCTTATGCCCAGTTTCAGAAATCTCTTATATACCCACAGCCCCAGGCAACCAGTAATATAGTTTCTGCCTCTACAGATTTGTCTTTTCAGGATAATTGCATATAACTTAGCATATTTTTTGAAGCTCATACACATTGTAACAGGTATCAGTATTTCTTTTTTTAATTTATTTTTAATTTGTATTATTTATTGGGGTGACATTGGTTATTAAAATTATTCAGGTTTCAGGTGCACAATTCCACAACACATTATCTGTACACCATATTGTGTGTTCACCACTGAAAGTGAAGTCTCTTTCTGTACCATTTATCCCCCTTTACCCTCTTCTACCTCCCCAACTTCCATTTCCCTCTGGTAATCATCATACTGTTGTCTCACTATGAGTTTTGGGGTACTTTTTTGCTTCCCTTCACCTTTTTCACCCAGCCTCCCAAACCCCCTCCACTCTGATAACTGTCAGTCTGTTTTTTCTGTATCTATCAGTCAGTTTCTATATTGTTTGTTCCGTGGTATGGGTATACCACATATTTATTCACTCACCAGTTTACAACCATTTGAGATGTTTCTGCCTTTTGGCTCTTATGGATAACTAGAGGCCCGATGCACGAAATTCATGCAAGGGGCTCATCCCTCACAGCCCCTCGCAGCCTCTGCCGGCCCTTGCAGCCCCGGTTTCATCTGGAAGGTTGTCCGGACAGTCGTTCTGCTGTTTGGTCTAATTAGCATATTAGCTCTTTATTATATAGGATGCTGCTCTAAACATTTGCATGTAAGTCTTTGATGGTAAAATGTATTCATTTCTCTTGGGTAGATTATCTTTTTTAATGAAATCTTTATTGTTGCAAGTATTGCATATGCCCCCATTTTTCCCCAACTGACCCCCTCTAGTCTGCCCCCAGCCCCTGCCCCAGGCTCTCACCTCTCCATTATCTGTGTCAATGGGCCATGCATATATGCATACAAGGTCCTTGGTTGATTACCTCTCACTCACCCACACTTCCTCACCTTCCCTCTGAGATTCTGCACTCTGTTCCATGCTTCCATGTTTTTGGATCCACTCTGTTCATCAGATTATTTTGTAACTTTGATTTCACATATGAGTGAGATCATGTGATACTTGTCTTCCTCTGACTGACTTATTTCACTTAGCATGATATTCTCCAAGTCCCTCCATGATGTCTCAAAGAGTAAGAGATTCTTCTTTTTTACTGCTGCATACTATTATTCTATGGTATTAATGTACCATAGCTTTTTTTATCCACTCATCTACTGATGGGCATTTGGGCTGTTTCCAGATCTTAGCTATTGTAAATTGTGCTGCTATGAACATAAGGGTGCATACATTCTTTCTGATTGTCATTTTGGGTTTCTTAGGATATATTCCTAGAAGTGGGATCACTGGGTCAGATGGTAGTTCCATATTTAATTTTTTGAGGAAACTCCATACTGTTTTCCATAATGGCTGCACCAGTCTACGTTCCCACCAGCAGTGCACTAGGGCTCCCTTTTGGCTACATCCTCGCTAGCACTTGTCATTTGTTGACTTGTTGATGGTAGCCATTCTGACAGGTGTTTGGTGATACCTCATTGTCATTTTAATTTTTATCTTTCTGATGATCAGAGACTTTAAGCATTTTTTTTCATATGTCTCTTGGCCATTTGCATTCCACTTTGGAGAAGTGTCTATTTAGGTCCTTTGCCCATTTTTTAATTGGGTTGTTTGTCTTCTTCTGCTAAGTTGTATGAGTTCCTGATATGTTTTGAATATTAACCATTTATCAGATGTATAATGGCCAAATATTTTCTTCCATGCAGTGGGCTCCCTTTTCATTTTGTTGATGGCTTCTTTTGTGGTGCAGAAGCTTTTTATTTTTATGTAGTACCATTTTTTAAAATTTCTCCTTAGTTTCCTTTGCCCTAGGAGATGTATCTGTAAACGTATTGCGACAAGAGATGTCTGAGATTTTGCTGCATATGGTTTCTTCTAAGATTTTTATGGTTTCACGACTTACATTTAACTTTTATATCTTGAGTTTATTCTTATGTATGGTGTAAGTTGGTGGTCTAGTTTCATTGTTTTGTATGTATCTGTTCCATTTTCCCAACACCATTTATTGAAGAAACTGTCTTGACTCCATTGTATGCTCTTGCCTCCTTTGTCAAATATTAATTGAGTATAATGGATTGGGTCGATTTGTGGGGTCTCTGTTCTGTCCCATTGACCTATATGCCTGTTCTTGTGCCAGTACCAGGCTGTTTTGATTACAGTGGCTTTGTACTATAGCTTGAAATCTGGTACTGTGATTCTTCCAACTTTCCTTCTTTCTCAAGATTGCTGCGGCTATTTGGGGTCTCTTTTGGTTCCATATACGTTTCTGGAAAATTTGTTCTAGATCTGTGAAATTATGCTGTTGGTATTTTAATAGGGGTTGCATTGAATCTTTAGATTGCCTTCGGTAGTATGGACATTTTAATGATGTTGATTCTACCAGTCCCTGAACACAGTACAGTCTTCTACTTGTTTATAGCTTCTTCTATCTCTTTTTTCAATGTCCTGTAGCTTTCCCAGTACAGGTCTTTTGCCGCTTTGGTTAAGTTTAGTCCTAAATATTTTAATTTTTTGTTGCAGTGGTAAATGGGGTTTCTTGTTTAGTTTCTCTTTCTGAGAATTCATTATTGGTGTATAAAAATGCCATCAATTTTTGGGTGTTGATTTTGTATCCTGCTACATTCCCAAATTCATTTATTAAATTTAGTAGTTTTTTGGTGTAGTCTTTAGGGTTTTCTATGTATAATATCATGTCATCTGTGAATAATGAGAGTTTTACTTCTACCTTTCCAATTTAGATGCCTTTTATTTCTTCTTCTTGTCTGATCGCTATGGCTAGCACTTCCAGTACTGTGTTGAATAAGAGTGGTGAAAGTGGACATCCTGTCTTATTCCTGTTGTTGGGGAAAATGGTTTTAGTATTTGCCCATTGAGTATGATGTTTGCTATAGGTTTATCATATATGGCCTTTATGATGTTGAGATATGCTCCTTCTATTCCCACTTTGTTGAGGATTTTTATCAAAAATGGGTGTTGGATTTTGTCAAATGCTTTTCCTGCATCTATTGATATGATCATGTGATTTTTGTCTTTCAATTTGTTTATATGATGTATCATGGTTATTGATTTGTGAATATTGTACCATCCCTGCATCACTGGAATAAATCCCACTTAGTCATGGTGTATAATATATTGCTGGATCTGATTTGCTAGTATTTTGTTGAGGATTTTACCATCTATGTTCATCAGGGATATCGGCCTGTAATTCTCTTTCTTTGTAGTACCTTTTTCTGCTTTTGGAATTAGGGTAATGCTGGCCCGATAAAAAGAGCTTGGAAGTGTTCCTTCCTCTTGGATTTTTTGGAGTAGTTTGAGGAATATAGGTGCTGGTTCTTCTTTGAATGTTTGGTAAAACTCACCTGTGAAGCTGTCCAGACCCAGGATTTTGTTACTGCTTCTATTTCATAAGTTGTTATCGGCCTATTCAGGTTTTCTAATTCTTCCTGATTCAGTTTTTGGAGATTGTATTTTTCTAGGAATTTGTCCATTTCATCCACATTTTCCAGCTTGTTGGCATGTAGTTGTTCATAGTATTTCCTTATAATCCTTTGTCTTTCTGTGGTGTCATTGGTTACTTCTCCACTTTTTGATTTTGATTTTATTTATTTTGGTCTTGATGTGTCTGGCTAACGGTTCATCAATTTTGTTTATCTTTTCAAAGAACCAGCTCTTTATGTCATAGATTTTTTGTATTTTTTTTTTTTTTTTTTTTTTTTTTTTTTTTTTTTTAGTCTCCATGTCATTTATTTCTGCCCTAATCTTATTTCCTTCCTTTTACTTACTCTGGGCTTTTCTTATTTCTCTTTTTCTTGTTCTATAAGTTGTAGGGTTAAATAGTTTATTGTTGATTTCTCTTGTTTTTGTTTTTTTTTTTGAGATAGGCCTATAGTGCTATGAACTTCCCTTTAAGGCAGTGGTTCTCAACTTTCCTAATGCCACAACCCTTTAATACAGTTCCTCATGTTGTGGTGACCCCCAACCATAAAATTATTTTTGTTGCTACTTCATAACTGTAATTTTGTTACTGTTATGAATCGTAATGTAAATATCTGATATGCAAGATGTATTTACATTGTTCGCGACCCACAGGTTGAGAACCGCTGTTCTAAGGACTTCTTTTGCTGTGTCCCAGAGATTTTGGGTTGTTGTGTGTTTATTTTCATTTGTTTCAAGGAAGTCTTTTTATGTTTTTTCTTGATCTTGTTGGTAATCCATTCATTGTTTAATAACATGCTATTTAGTCTCCATGTGTTGGAATGTTTTTTGGGTGTTTTTACTGTAGTTGATTTCTAATTTCATTCCACTGTGATCTGAGAAAATGCTTGATATGATTTTAATCTTCTTGAACTTGTAGAGGTTTGTTTTGTGTCCTAACATGTGTTCTTTGTGAATGATCCATGTGCCCTTGAGAAGAATGTATATTCTGCAACTTTGGGGTGAAATGTACCATAAATGTCAATTAAATCCATCTAATATAGTGTGTCCTTTAGAGTCACTCTTTCCTTGTTAAGTTTTTGTCTGGAAGATCTATCCAGTGAAGTCAGCTGGGTGTTAATGTCCCTTACTATGACTGTATTATTATCTATCTCTCCCTTAAAGTCCTCTAAAAGTATGTGTGTATATATGTATATATCTATATCTATATATCTATATCTATATATATAGATATAGATATATACATATACACACATACATACTTAGGTGCTCCTATATTGGGTGTATATATGATTACCAGGGTTATAGCCTCTTCTTGGATCAATCCCTTTAGTATTATGTAGTGACCTTTGTTGTCTCTTGTGATGGCCTTCATTTTGAAGTCTCTTTTTTTTCGGATTTGAGTATTTGCTACTCCACTTTTTTTTTTCTTTTGCATTTGCATGGAAAATTTTTTCCATCCCTTCACTGTCATCTTGTGTATGTCTTTTGTTCTCAGGTGGGTCTCTTGTAGACAGCATATAGTTGGGTCATGTATTTGTATCCATTCAGCTACCCTATGCCTTTTTATTGAAGCACTTAATCCATTTACTTTTAAGGTTATTATTGATGGGTACTTATATACTTCCATTTTAATTCTGTATGGGTAGGTTTCTCTATTTCTTCTCATTACAGAAATCCCTTTAACATTTCTCATAATGCTATGAACTTCCCTCTTGGGACTTCTTTTGCTGTGTCCCAGAGATTTTGGGATGTTGTGTGTTAATTTTCATTTGTTTCAAGGAAGTTTTTAAATATTTTGTTGGCGTTGATGTATTCCTTTAGCCTCCCCCCCCCCCCCCCCGGGGAACTCTTTATTTGACCTTCTATTTTGAATGATAACATTGCTGGATATAATAATCTTGGTTTCAGATTCTTATTTTCCATTATCTTGAGTACTTCATGCTATTCCCTCTGGCCTGTAGAATTTCTGATGAGAAATCAGGTGTCAGCCTTATGGGTGCTCCTTTATAGGTAACAGTTTGCTTGTCTCTTTTTGCCTTTAAGATTCTCTCTTTGTCTTTACTTTTTGCCATTTTAATTATGATGTTTGGGTTCTTCTTGTTTGGGATTCTCTGTGGCTCCTGGACTTGTGTGATTTTTTTCCTTTACCAGGTTAGGGATGTTTTCCACTATTATTTTTTCAAATACGTTTTCTATCCCTTTCTGCCTCTTGTGGCACACCTGCTATTCTAATATTGTTATGTTTTACATTGTTCCACAGCTCCCTGAAGCGCTCCTCCTGTTTTTTTAATTGTTTTTTTCTTTTTGGTTCTGTGATTGAGTGATATTTTCAACCTTGTTTTCTAATTCACTGATTCGATCCTCAGCCTCCCCTAATCTGTTGTGTATTCCTCCCAATGTGTTCTTCATTTGTGCTATGTCATTCTTTATTTCTGTTTTAATAGTTTCTATGTCTTTTCTCATGCTGTTGAGCATATTTACCATCATTATTCTGAACTCTGTTCAGATAAATTTCTTATCTTAATTTCATTGATCTCTTCTTCTAGAGAGTTCTCTTATTCTTTCATTTGGAGGCTGTTTCTTTGTCTCCTCATTTTGGTTGCCTATTTGGGTTTGTGACTATGTATTAGGTAGATCTGCTACACCTCTCAATCACTAGTGCAGGACAGTGTCAAACACTGTTTCTGACTAATTAGATTGGGCAAAGATTCAAAGCCTGTAGAGCAGTGGTTCTCAACCTTCCTAATGCTGTGACCCTTTAATACAGTTCCTCATGTTGTGGTGACCCCCAACCATAAAATTATTTTCATTGCTACTTCATAACTGTAATTTTGCTACTGTTATGAATCATAATGTAAATATCTGATATGCAGGATGTATTTTCATTGTTACAAATTGAACATAATTAAAGCATAGTGATTAATGACAAAAACAATATGTAATTATATATGTGTTTTCCGATGGTCTTAGGTGACCCCTGTAAAAGGGTTGTTCAACTCCCAAAGGGGTTGCGACCCACAGGTTGGTGACCCATAGGTTGAGAACTGCTGCTCTAGAGACTGCCTCTGTCTATAGGCTGATAAAATTTTGTCTTTGATTGACTTCAGGCAATAGTCTACAGATGTGGCAAGAGTTTTCTTTTTCAACAGGGTGGGGCAATTGCTTCTTCCTGGAAACTAATTGTTATTCTCAGTCTCTTAATGGGCCTGAGCAACTCCACACCTGGAGGCAAGGTGTTTTCCAACAGGGTGGATCAACTGTCTTTCCCCCAGGCAAGGTTGACTGTATAGCAGATGTCTGCATGAGAAAGATGACCTATGCAGTGTGAGGGAATGACTCAGCACAGGAAACTGGGTGTCTGCCTTCTGAGTTCTAACCCCAGAGACCCCTGATCCTGGCTTCTGCTCATACAGCTCCAGTCCACTCTTCCTTCCCTCTGCTGGGGCACAAGGTGGGTGGCTTGACAGGGAATTTTGTGCATTGGTCCTTTAAGAGGGTGCCTGAATTTCTAGCAGCTTCTCCCTGGCAGACAGTAACCCTGCTGCTTTTCACAGCCAGATGCCATGTGGGTACCCTTCTCAGTTCAGGTGCTCTCTGCTGGGAGGCCCAGCTTGGGGATTAGATCTCTGAGTTCTCAGTAGCAACCCCTCACAGCTGAGATCTCTCCGGAACTCAGTTGCTGTCTGTGTGGGCTCGGCCAGCCCTTTTGCACCTCCTCCCCTCCTACCAGTTTCTATGCGGTCTCCACTTTTGGTCCTCGGTTATCAGGGTTCTCTCCAGTGAGTCCTCTGTTGATTTCAGGAAGTTTTTCTGTATTTCAGTTGTAATTTCAGTTTAGTCCTGGGACCATGTCCTTGCAGCATCTACTTACTCAGCCACCATTTTTAATCTCCCTGGATAGATTCTTAAAAGCAAAATTTCTGGGTCATATAACAAACGTGCATATACCTTTTTAAGATACTGCAAAACTCCCCTGGCTGGTTTGGCTCAGTGGGTAGAGCATGGGCCTGCAGACTAAAGGGTCCTGCGTTCAATTCTGGTCAAGGGCACATGCCTGGATTGTGGGCTCGATCCCCAGTAGGGGGGCATGTAGGAGGTTGCTGATCAGTGATTCTCTCTCATCACTGATGTTTCCATCTCTCTCTCCCTCGCCCTTCCTCTCTTAAGTCAATATATATATATATATATATATATATATATATATATATAAATATATATAATTTTTTTTTCAAATGATACTGCAAAACTTTTCTCCAAAATCATAGTGCCAATTTCCATCCCCAGAAGCAAAATATGAAGGTATGTTTCTTTACATTTTCAACAACACTTGTTATTGTGTCTAAAAAGGTCATTTTAGCCACCCCAATTATGAAATGGTAGTTCTTAGTAGTTCATTGTATTTTTATCTAGCATTTCCCTAATGACTAAAATTCTGAGCATCTTCTTTATGGGTTTGTTTGCACCCATATTTCTTCTTTGGTGAAGTGTCTATTTAAGCCTTTTCTTCATTTATCAATTGTGTAATCAACTGAGTAATCTTTATATATTCAGGATACAAGTCCCTCATCAGATACATGCTTTGGCAAGATGTTCTCCCAGTCTGGAATTTTTAGCTACTTGAAGTAGCCATATAGTCTGCTGATTCTGATTTTTAAAAAATCTATTTTTCTCTACATATATAATTTCTGAAATTTTCTATTGCAATGTCTTCATATTCCTTAGTCTTTTCTCCTTTATTGTCTTAATTGGTTAATGCAGTTTTCATCTCTCAATATTTTATTTGGGTCTTTTTCATTTCTACTAGGTGTGGCCAATATTTTCTCAAGCTTTGTGAATATATGAAATATATCTATAGTAACTGTTAGTGTCCTTAGGTTCTAAATCTTCCACCATGTGTCAATTTGAATGTAAAAAACATTCAAACCTGTAGAGAATTTTTGTTTATTTGATCCAAACTATCAACAATTGCTTGGAAGCAAAATCTCAACAGATTGAAATAATGCTTCAGAGAATGGTAGTTTTGCACCTTATTTTATATTACACTCAAAAGAGAAGACATAAGTGGATTACATGAAATCCATTGGTGATAGATTAGGGAGGTGGGAGAAAGCAAAGTGGGGAAACCTCTGGGATTGGATAAAAAGTAAAATGATAGACATGATACATCTTTTACATAGTTGGATATAGGATAGTTAACAGTCAACAATTAACACTTAATAACAACAACAATGAGGGGATTTATGGTCTCTGATCTGGTGTGGTTATGCCCTGAGGGGTCTAGAGAAAGGGAAGTTACTTTGACATTCTAAAGATATGTTACCATAGATGCAAAAGACTATAGACAGGTTCAGTTAAGGTAAAGATTGACTTTTGTTAAGAAAGATTCTAGCCTAGGACATGACTAGCCACCGTGACCTGCTTTTAGCTAAAAAATTTCAATTTCAGACCATCCTATGTGGTTATGTTGTAGGCGGTGGGAACAGCACTAGGTGTTAGACCCATGGGTTCAGCAGAATGGACCTGGGTTCAGCAACCTTAGTATTTGGGTTCTGGCTAGGAAAGAATTCAGAGCCAAGACCCAAACTATAAGGGAACATTTATTTGGTAAATCACAGAGGTAGAAAAAGTAATTCCTAGAAGAAATGGGCTTAGGAAACAAGTTATGAAGGTAAAAGAGCTTGGGAGTGAGGAAGCTAATGGTAATGTACCTGGAGAGAGGGCGGAGGAAGGGAAAGGGAAAGGCATGCCCCTGGGAGGGAGAGCCCTCTGGATCCTACTCCTAAGTGTTTTATGGGTGGAGATTTTAGGGAAGGTCCCAGGGGATGATCTCAATAGAATATTCAGCAGTTTTTCAAGTGTGACCTTTCATGGTTGTGGTCTCCACTGATTGGTTGGTGGGCACCAGGGCAAGGGGTCATTAATCAATGTAGCTAGTCCTGAGGTCAGCATTGGCTGGTTTTATTGCTTTTCTGGACCTGGAGCTGAAATACAACTGAGGTTAGATGTTATCTCTAGGGAGGAAAGGTCAGGGCATCCAAACCACATGACCATCCATATGCTAGCAGAGAAAGGTCACCCTAGGGGCAAGGTCCCACTGTATAATTGTTCGTTGCTAGGCACCCAGTTCTTTCCACCTTGTTGACCTTCTGTACCTAGCCCATGGTCCTCACTCTGCTCATGTCTGTCCTACCACAGTTACTTTAGGTCTCTGAGTTTGTAAGGCAGCCATGCAGCCCTCCCCTGAGCTTGTAACGATTAGTATGTGGCCCCTTTTTGTCCACATTTGTCATCTCTATGTTATTTTTATGATTTTCCATGTTAGATATTGCATTTTTCCTGCTTAATTGCACACCTAACAAGGTTTGGTTGGATGCTAGACATTGTGAATTTTACCTTGTTGATTTTTCATATTTTTACATTCTTATAAATATTCTTGAGCTTTCTTCTGGCATGTCATGACACTTGGAATCAGTTCTATCCTTCTGGACTGTGATTTTCAGCTTAGTTAATGGGACCATTGCAGGATTTAGTGTAGGGCTCATTTTCACAAGTAGTAATGTAAAACATTTTCTTTGTACTTTAATGCTTTGTGAATTGTGAACTTTTCACATTGGCTGTTTAGAATAATCACTATTCCCAGCCATGTGTGGGCTCTGAGCACTGTTCCCTCTAATCCTTTTTAGTGGTTCTTTCCTTAGCCTCAGGTAGTTTCCTTATACACATATGCTGATCAATACTTATGTATTTGAGGAGGATCCTCTGAAGCTTATAATATCTTTCTCCACAGGTCTTCCCTCTCCAAAACTTTTTCCAGCAAACTCCAGATGCCTTGGCTTCTCCAGACTCAAGGCTCCATTTCCTCAATTGAGGTAGACTGCCAGGCTGGATCTGAGTTCCTCATCCTTGCCCTGCAACCTAGAATATTTAGGCAGAAAGATAGGGTAATCTTTGGGCTTGTCTAAGCTTTGTCATCTCTCAGAAATCACTGAGTTTACTTGCCTGATGTCCAATGACTTGAGTATTGTTGTTTCATATATTGTGTCTGGCATTTTTGTTTGTTTGCTTTGTTTTAGTTATTTTGTATGAGAAGGTATGTCTGGCCCCTGTTACTCTGTCTTGACTAGAAGTGGAAGTCAATATTATTCCCCAAACATAGTTTTAAAATATCAGGTTTCACCATTTAAGACACACACATTTTTTTTAATATATTTTATTGATTTTTTACAGAGAGGAAGGGAGAGAGATAGAGAGCCAGAAACATTGATGAGAGAGAAACATCGATCATCTGCCTCCTGCACATCTCCCACTGGGGATGTGCCCGCAACCCAGGTACATGCCCTTGACTGGAATCGAACCCGGGACCCTTCAGTCCGCAGGCCGACGCTCTATCCACTGAGCCAAACCGGTTTCGGCGACACACACATTTTATATTATTCAAATCTAATGTCATGAAGTGTCTTAAGTATAATGCTACCTTTCTGTCCCTATTGGCCAAGAGGTAATTGTGTTGTTATCATTACATGAGTACATATGAACTTGACCATGGCTGTTCATATTATCATCCTTTTAACTGACTTATTTTCATGATTGTCACTGTATGTGTTTAATTTGTCATCTAAAATATCTTCAAAAAGATTTCATCATGGTTCTCCCTTGAAATAAAAAGTTATTGTGTAGGAGGAATGAATCAGACTACAAACTTCAGATAAAAATAGTGTCCTAAATAAGTCTATAAGAGCTCTTTTAACAAGAACTAAAATCGACATTTAAATAATAGGAAAAGGTTTTGTCATAATATAATTGGTAGCATATTTTCTTAGTTGTATGTAAAATAATGTGTACCTTATGTTCAGTAACATCTTCAATTCAATGTAATAAAATAAGCAATTAGTCAGGATATTAGTAAAGCTAATCCAACTGGGTTCCAAAATAACAGTGATTAAAACAAGAAAGATAATTTTTCTCTCACATTATCAGGAAAAAGTTACTTACAGTTTATGTGGTTACTCAATGTTGGGGACTCAGGCTCTTTTTATCTTGTTGCTTCACCATGTACAGGGTATTGCCCTCATCTACATGGCTCAAGATGGCTCAATGTTATATACACATTTTAGGCAGCTGGAAGGAGGCAAAAGGGAAGTAAATGGCATGCTTCTTCTTTTAGAGTTATAGCCTACAAGTAGCACATATCACATGGCCACAAATAGCTGCTAAGTAGATGGCAAAAATATAGTTCTTATTCCAGGCCCAGATGTAAAGCAGAGGTTCTCTTACTATCAAAATAGGGGTAAATGAATTTTGAGAGACAAGAGGCATTTGTGTTCTTTGTGACCCTATGGTTTTCAAGTTATTGAGCTGTGTGTAAATAGAGTGAATATCTAAAGAAATAGTGAGAGATCTATGACTCAATTGTTCAAAGAAGGCCTAATTGAATACTTGGCAGTGATGTTATAGAAGGTACTTACATAGTGGTTGGAGAAGGAACAGTAGATGCCTTCAAAGGTCCTTCCCAGACTGGAGATTCACATGTGCTCAGGTCCTACCTACATTGGACTTGGAGTCTCTGGAACAACTTGGTGCATATTAATCACTTGGCTGCTGTCAGTGCCCAGAATTGCTCCATATTTGACTTCACTGCAAATAAATACAGACCTTTAGATAAAATTCTCACTTAACCACCAGAGATCATAGATGTGGTGTTGGGGCCAGAGCTGCAATAGTCAAAACTCTTAATCAGACCTTGATGGTGGTTGGGTAGAAATACTAAGTGAGTTGGCCAGAGGTTGTCTAAGAGAGAAATGAGACCAGCTCAGAATGCGTTCTGTTACAGGTGTCCTATTGGTGGATCCCCCAAGCTTCCTTATTGCTCCTGCTTTCTGAGTACAAACACAGATACAGGAGCTCACATAATCTACTGTAGGAGTGTAAACTGGTGCAGCCCTTCTGCAGAGCAAATTGGTACTGCTTACATGAAATAAAAATAGACGTTACTTGTGTTCCAGAATTTCCACTCTTGGGATACATCCCCTTAAATTTACTCAGAAAGATACAAGGATATACATTGTAGTGTTATTTGTGGAGGAGAGAATTGAAAACATAGTGAGAGTCTATCCTTGGAAAAGTAGACAGGTAAAATGTGGTGGATGGCCACATTTAGAAACAAGGAATCCTAGATATTAACAGAGTGCTGCTTGAAAAAAAAATTTAAAAATTACACACACACACACACACACACACAAACACACACACACACACTAGGTGTACTAGTTAATAATGGCAGATTTTGTAATCAAAGAAAACACAATAATTTCAAGAGAAACATCAAAAGTGCTTTATTCAAAGTAATGCCCATTGTTAGCTACACATTTTACCCATCTTTCAGGTAATTTGTGGTTACAATCCCAATAGAACCTTTCTTGTTTTGAGGGAAACCATTCAGAGACCCAATTTTCCACTTCTTTGTATGTTTTGAAGTGCTGCTCAGAAAGTGCATGTGCCGTTGATTGGAACAAGTGGTAATCTGAAGGAGCAAGGTCTGGTGGATACAGAGGGTGTGTTAATACTTCCCAGGCAAGATCTTTGAATGTGTCTTTAACTGGTTTTGAAGTGTGTCATGGTGCGTCATCATGAAGCAAAATTACTTTGCCGTGTCTTCTGGCACATTCTGGTCATTTCACAATCAAAGCGTGGTTCAAATTGATTATTTGTTGTTGGTATAATAATGGTTTCACCTGGTTTTAGAAGTGCATAATACACCACACCTTCCTGATCCCACCAAACACAGAGCATTGTCTTCTTTCCGAAGCTATTTGGCCTTGCAGTCGATGTTGATGGTTGACCTGGATCAACCCATGATTTTGTGCATTTGGGATTCTCAAAATAAATCCACTTTTCATTGCCAGTCACAATTCCATGCAAAAAAGACTTTCTTTTGTGCCATTGAAGTGACATTTTACTGATGACTTTTCAGTTTTCCATTTGTCTTTCATTCAGTTGATGTGGAACCCATTTTCCTTCCTTTAAAATCTTTCCCATTGTTTGTAAACAATTGGAAATTGTTTGCTGAGCAACGTTTAATCTTTCTACAAGTTGTTTTTGAGTTTGACACACATCTTCATCCAATAATGCTTGTAATTGTTGGTCTTCAAACTTTTTCCTGGTTTATCTGGACGTTCTTTATCTTTCACATCGAAATCATCACTTTTAAAGCATTTAAACTAGCATTCAAAAGTATCTTGAGATGGAGCATGTTCTCCATAAGCTTCTCGAAGTATACGCTAACTTTTTCTTCAAAATAAAGTAATGAATTGAAACTTCCTGCAAATGCTTTTTTTTTTTTTGGCATGAAATTCGAGTAAAAATATCTAGACACATCAAAAGGACATGACACATGATTTTTCAAGTCCTAAAAGAACAGAATTATATGTGGCAAAAATATCCATGAAGAATAAAGCAGAAATTAAGACATTCTCAGATGAAGGAAAACTAAGAGAATTTGTCACCAGCAGGTGTACCCTAAAATAATAGCTAAAGGAATTTTTCTCAAAAGAAAACAAACAATAAAAGAAGCAAGCCTGGGATATGAGGAAGGAAGAGGGGGATCCAAGATGGACAGCAATGAGAGAGAGTATGAGTGAGTGAGAGCAAAAGAGGAGGGCATGGGCGTGTGGGGTGTGTGTATATGTGTGAGTGAGGGACAGTTATATTCCACAGGACTGTTGGGGACTGGCGGACCAGGCTCCCATAGCTGGGCAACCTCTACTACCGCTGAAATCTCTCCTGAGGTGGCCATCTCTGCTGCAGAGACTGTGCCATCTTGAAGGTGAGAGCGGCTATGACTGGGAGCCCACCGTCACCTCCTCCCTGGGAGACCTCGGACACCACCCAGAACCCTACAGCCATACTGGCCAGGGACCAGCTGCCATGGCTGCAAACCCACGAATACTGAGATTCCAGCCTCCCTAGCCATGGGCTCTTGAAAAGTTTGTCCAGGGGGAGACAAAATGGTGGCCAAATAGGTGGACAGGCCTGGCGCCTTCTCACGGAGCAGATAGAAGAAACAGCTGAATTGAATAACATCCACCCAGAATTGGTGAATTAAACACAGCTGGCAAGAATCCCTGGACAGAAAAGTCAGAGCTAGCCAGGGAACCAGTAGGATCAGAGATCTGGGCTGAAGGGAGAAATGCATGCAGCCTGGAATGCGCTGAACCAACACCACATCCCTTGAGGACAAGTGTAGCGCTTGACTGTGGAAGTTGTCCACAGGGCTGCTGGTGTGAGGACCCCGCAGGGGGACCCTCGCTCTGTCCCACCGACCGACGGCGACCCCAATCAACCGCAGGAGACGTCACTTGATGCAAACGGCATGAGGCTTTATTCCAGCGCGCGCTGGGGCTCAACCCGTACTCACTCACGCAGGAGTAGAGGAGTTGGGCCCCCAGCAAGCGGTTTTTCAGCTATTTATATGCAAAAATCACACATCAGGGAGGGGGGTGGCATGCAGGAGGGGGAGAGGAGAACAGAGAGATTTCAAAGGGGTCTGGTTCGTGTCTTGATAGGGCATTCCTGCCTGGTGTTTTATCTCAAGGTTGATTGAAGCCCGGTTTACTCAGCCTGCCCTTTGTTGGGGCTATCTCCTGAAACAGCCTTAGGGAGGGCGTCATTCTCTCTGTTCCTATCTCTAGTGGGGGAAGCCTAGGGAGTTGAGATAAAACGGGCAGCTAGGCCTGGCAGCTGGGCCTGTGCAGTTTGTAACATTCTTTTATTCTTTCATTCCCCCATTTGCTTTTTGGTAAGTTCTAATCATGGAACTTCTGTCTCTAGACATTCCTTTTCGAAACTATCTCTCTGGCGGAGAGACTGGTATTGCTGCCTGAGCACTAGTACCTGCACAGCACTTATTCCTTCTCTGATAAAGGTGACCAGTCGGTTTAAGATACAGGGCCCAAGATTAAGAATTAAAAGCAATATAATAAGAGGACCCATAAGGGTGGATATGAGGGTCCACTGAGTCCTGGACTTCTCTATTTTGCCTGGGCTGTCTTAAGCCGGGTGTGATGAAGCCACGTCGGGATCCCGTCGACCTGACTGCCGTGGGGGTGGTCCTTTCAGTCCTTGGGTGGCAAATTTCTTTCACCAGGTTGGAAGGGATGAACCGGATACAGGCAGATCATCTTGGACGTGCTTCTGGTCTGCTTTCTGGGTAGACTGTAAAGCCTGAAAGAACTTGAGTAAACGGGTGAGATGAGTAGTACAGGGTCTGGAAGAGTCACTAGAATCTGTAAAGGCCCCACTGGTTTTAGGGCAGCCTCCTGGGCTGCTTTGTCTGCAGCCTAGTTCCCTCCTGCTTCTGGGGAGTCAGTGCCAGTTGGCCCATCGTCCTTGCTCTGCTCATGTCTGTCTAACTGCTTACTATATTACCTCAAGGATCCTGGCTCTGAATTCTTTCAGGGAAAATGGGCGTTGAATTCTCTTCTGTAGCTGCTTCGTGCTGAGGAGGGACAGAAGTTTCTCTCAGAGCCAAGAGATCCTTGCTATCTGTCAGAGGGACGATGAGGCCTGGGCACAGAAGGAGGTGGGCTTGTGACCTGGCAGAGACAAACTGTAACAATGGTCTGGTGGGAGGGAAAGAAAACATTTCAGTTTTAATAACCTCTGTTGAAATAGGATTTTTCTTCTTAAAACTCCTCTATGGCTATCAAAAAGCCAAATCAAGACCAATTTATTTACTGTATTCAATTTGGCCTGATGTTTGCATAAACACAACAAGAATGGTAACTGACTACCTGTGCTGGAATTTCATGATTGAATCTTAATGTGCCCCGTAGGGCCAGGAAGCCAAGCCATCCAGCTGCCATCAGGCCTGCCTGCTGTATCTGCTGCGTTAGGTGAATCCCTCACCTGTAGCAACTCCACCTGAGCCCATGCTCCAGGCTTTAAGGCCCATCTCAGTAGCCCTCCTACTCATTGCGGCCCAGAGTGTATGGGGTTCCGCAGGGATGCAGAGGCATCCTTATTGCTCCCCTTCTACTCTTACCAACCGCCAGTGATGGTAGGGCATGGGCCTGACGCTTCAGTGCCAGCCATCTTCAGGGCTCCCAAGCAGGATACCAGGCTTTTCCTGTGGCACTTTTATTGGCTTCAAGTCTTCAGAGCTCAGACAGAACTCTTTAAAACATGATACTCCAGTCAAAGTTTTCATTAAATAAAACCACTACTGGAAACTGGTCTTATTGAATTTATGCAAAGAAATGTATTGCCATGACTTATTAAGCATTGCCAAATTTCAGAGGAATTATATAAGGAGAAAAACATACTGATCTGCTCTAAGATCTTCTGATTTTTCTTGTTACTGCTCTTTTATCATTTTCCCTAAGTACTTTGGCATAACTATTTACCCTCTGTTTAGGGAGGCAGAATGTAAATTATTTACTCTTTCTGACTTACTGGCCTGTATCATTTGATTAATTTTCTTTTAACATTTCTCTTCTCCTTCTTATCACATATACAACCTTTTTTTAAATTTCATGCTTTCAAATTAGCCTTTAAACCTTCTTTCTATGTCCTTAAAAAAATGCATAACCATGCCTTAGACCTTCTATTCCAAACAGGCTTTTCCCAGTTTTCTACAGTTGAGGTTTTGTGTCACCTCTGACATGGGCATGGTCACACAGGCCCACAAGATAGTATACAGGCTGCCAACTGTCAACTGTCTCTCGATAGAGACTAAAACCTGATGGGTATTCTCCTTTGCCCAGTTGGGCACCTGCCCTCTTGGCAGCTAGACACCCTTTACTTTTGGAGTTCACCCCACATAGTCCCCTTCCAGGACAGCTAACACATAGCTATAGCAATGTTCCTCAGTGTGGGAGACTGGATATTTGCCAGTTACAGCTGCATTTAAACCTGTAAGAGAATTGAAGGTTAATACAACACAGTAATACAATGAAACATAATAACATAATATTGGCATCATGGCCTCTTCAGGCAGTCAAATCCTCTGCTACTGAACATGAGATATGGCAGGGCTATACAAACGTTTTAGGGAGGTGACTAAAGTCCATACTTTGACCTTTCTATATAAGGTAAAATTGTCCTTGTCTTTCTGAAGCCATGTTTATGAAGATGCAGGCATCATCTGAGTCTATTATGCAATTTTCTGCAGGTATAGTCCTTTTCAAGTTGGGGTGAGTCCTGGGGTCGTGAACTTCTTTACCCATACCGAGTCCCCAGGCTGGAAAGGATGTACAGAGTCCGAGGTGGCACTGGCAGGGCATCTCGAACAAGCTTATGGATGGCTTGCAATTTCTGTAAGAGATCACATCCAAGTAAGGGGTACAGGCATTCTGGCATGACTAGAAACGAATGAGTTACCGTGTTCTTTCTGAGGTCCACAGTCCTCTTTGATGTCCAAGGAAAAAGGCAGTTTGTCCGGTGGCTCTTAGAACTGGTGTCTTCTTAGATGTTACTCATCCCATTGGCTCTGTCAAGACTGAATAGGCTGCTCCAGAATCACCAGAAAATTATCCAGAGGTTTTATTTATCTACAAATAATTACACCTAAGTAGACATATAAACATCAAATAAACATCCATATTTACACCTTTTCAGTGAACAAGTACTTTTACAGTCTTGGGAATTTTGGCAGATAACAGGAACACTGCCCAAGTCCCCTGATGGGGGCCTGACAAGAACAGATGTGGGGGCCTTTGGCTGGGGGGTACAAAGTCTCCATTCTTTCTCTCTCGGCACTGCTAAGGACAGGATCATTGGAGAGGTCTCTTCACCTAGGCAAGGCTGTGCTGAGTCATCTGGGGCAAAAGTGGTTTCTGCTCAGTTTCCCTATTTTACTTGTCCCAGCTTACTGGTCTATTAAGCATTCTATTTTCTTAAAATGTATTCTGGCACAGGAGAAGGTTGTTTGCTGCACAGAGGCAGCTAACCTCTACACAACTGGGCTCGGACATCTGCCCAGCAACCTGCAGCCTATAAGTTCAATATGCAGCCTCAGGTTTTTCTAACCCAACGAGGTTTCGGCCAGTCTGAGTCAGACTCCTCCTCCTCTCTTGGAGAATTTCAAAGTCCTGATAGCTCCCAGGTCCAGGGAGAGTGCCTTTTTTTGTTAACCCTTAGGGCCCTGCTTTTTGCCTTTTTACCAGTTCCCTTTGTGGCAGAGCAGCAACCAGGCCTCTTTCAAGGGAGCGCACTGGAAGGAGATATTAACCCCTCCTCTTCCAGCCTAGGGTCTCCCAGGGGCCCAGCCAGAGCGTCCCCCAGCAAATCCCGGAAAGCCGCTGCCCTTTTGCAGTGGTATGGACTCAAGCAGGGGTTCACTGGAAGTAGCCGGCAGCGAAGCGCTCACTGGCTTCTGCCTGCAGCTGCTCGAGCCCACAAGCTCTGCCCCGCAGGTGCCCGCCAGCAGCTGCTGCAGCTCCTGTAGGCTCTCCTTGACTGTGCACACGCCTCTTCTCCACCAGGGGCTTCCGGGCCTTGCGGGCAGCTCAGGCATTCAGCCCCCCCTTTCTTTGACCTGGCTCTCAGGGGCTGAGTCTACCTGGCAAACAGTTCTAAATCACCAGGGGGGCTGTGGATTCTAGCTTTGTTCCTCCTCCGCTTTTCTAGCGGGAGTTCAGTTGTTGTTTTATTTTATTCTTAGAAACCTTAATCCTTTAATGATTACCAAAGGTGAACATTCGGCAATTTTAGATTAATATTTATGAACATATTTTAAATGTACTTTTACTCTTAAGATATATCTAGACCTTTTGTGATAAAACTAAGAACAGGTATCGGTCTGATTCAGCATTGGAGGGGTTAAAAGAATAAACCAGGGCAGAGAAAGACTGTGCTTACAGTTACTTTTTGTAACCTTGAAGTTCATTGATAAGACCTGTTAGGTTTGCAGCCAGCAGCATAACTGCCAACCCCCCCATTCTCTCAGCCCAGGCTGCTTTTCCTCACAGATTTTTTTTTTTTTCCTTTTACTCTTTTATAAGCAATCTCAGAACTAAGCAATCTTGGAATTACAGCGATTTACAACCCAGGTAAGAGCAAAGAGCAACTGATAGACAGAAATTTATATTAACTAAGTGGGCTGATTCCTTCTGTAGTGGCGAGCAAAAGACTCTGAGAACTGCTAGGGATTCTTGCAGCCCACCGTGGGTCCAGTCCAAACGTTCAGCCAGATGAATTAACAGAAATGCAAAATAAATCAAAGTAACTTTCATTTTACACAGACTAGTAATGAGCAGCCAAAATAGATAAACACTCGTATTCACGCTCTCAGTAGACTAGCCCAGACTGAAGCTGAGCAGATAAACAAAACAATGCCCAACTCCCCAGACGGGCATGGGGGCACTCCTGGCACCCATGTCCCAGAACAGAATTCTTGACCAACGTTTTGGTGAGAACCTACCGGAGGAGTTAAGACTGCATCCAGTCCCCCCTTTTGGTAGCAAATTGGCTAGTTCCACACAAACAAACAGCTGTTCACTCATGCTTCCTCAGTGTTTTAGCATTCATTTTAATTTTACAATCTCTATTGTATTCCTTTAAAAAATTTTTCAACATGTAATTAAGAACAGCAGGTTTTCTTTGTTCCGACCTCATGATGATCGGTGACGAGAGACAGACAAGGGAGGGGTGATCTGTTTTCACAGATTTTCACTCAGGTACCCGCCTGACCAAAGTTGTGGAGCCACACAAAGGAGAGGAGAGGGCAGGCCCCCTCCCTCCACACTCGCACACTTTCACCAGACATTCATTCAGCAGAGGCATTTAGCCACCACAACACACAGTTTTTCTCCATCAGTAACATTTTTAAGAATAACCTTCAAAAATGCAAGACATAAGTTTTTTATCATTTGAATTCAGTAAGCTTCAAGGTCCCAAGTTCTCAGCAGTTCTGGAAAACCACACCTGAGGCTGGCAAGCAGGTTTGACCCAGCCCTTGACTTTAAAACGACCATAATGCTTAAAGGAGTAGTTTGAGTCTGTCCCATAGCGTCCGTCCAGTGAGTCCACAAAATCAAACAAAAGAACACAGACACCAAACAAACAAACAAAGACACCTAAGAACAGCCTTCCGACCCCGCGGAAGAAAAACTGAGTCTGTCCCATAGTCAGTTCGTATGCCACCAAAAACACAAATAACACAGAAGTTGCAGACACGAGGACCCACTTCCCCCTCCTCGTCTGCCACAAACACGTAGCGGAATCAGACGGGCGTGATCCTGACAATCTCTGATCCAACAGCTGAAGCCGATCAGCGCCCTTACTAAAGGAGACTACCAGGCGTCCCTGGCTCTCCACCACCCTTGGGGCGTCCCCCAGGGCTGCAACCTGTGGTCCTCCAGGCACGTCTACCGACCACTGTTCGGCCACTCTCACGAGTTGCCGAACGGCTGCCAAACCGAAAACGAAAGCGCGCACTCAAATCCAGACCGCTTGACAAACACAAGACAAAGACAAACAACTCGGGGCCCTCCTTACCTCCAAGGTCGGCTCCGCGGATGAGGGGTGGCCGTCTGATCCAGGACGAGCCCCCAAATGTGAGGACCCCGCAGGGGGACCCTCGCTCTGTCCCACCGACCGACGGCGACCCCAATCAACCGCAGGAGACGTCACTTGATGCAAACGGCATGAGGCTTTATTCCAGCGCGCGCTGGGGCTCAACCCGTACTCACTCACGCAGGAGTAGAGGAGTTGGGCCCCCAGCAAGCGGTTTTTCAGCTATTTATATGCAAAAATCACACATCAGGGAGGGGGGTGGCATGCAGGAGGGGGAGAGGAGAACAGAGAGATTTCAAAGGGGTCTGGTTCGTGTCTTGATAGGGCATTCCTGCCTGGTGTTTTATCTCAAGGTTGATTGAAGCCCGGTTTACTCAGCCTGCCCTTTGTTGGGGCTATCTCCTGAAACAGCCTTAGGGAGGGCGTCATTCTCTCTGTTCCTATCTCTAGTGGGGGAAGCCTAGGGAGTTGAGATAAAACGGGCAGCTAGGCCTGGCAGCTGGGCCTGTGCAGTTTGTAACATTCTTTTATTCTTTCACTGGCAGTGGGGGACTCTAGATCTAAGCCCACATCCATGAGAGGCTGTGCCCAGAAAGGCAGCCTGAAGTTCTGCACTGGCTGTGCAGTGCTGAGGGGAGAGAATCATGCAGCGGCAGGGCTACTCTGTCTTTATAATCTTGCTTTTACTTGCTAAACCCAGAACCTTTCAATTATAAACATTCACCGTGGCTGCAGTGCAGGGGAAGGTGGCTTTGTGGAAACTGGGGAACAAAATAGGGAGAGGCGATCAGGAAGCCAGCTCTGGGACAGTCCAATCCCTCCAAACCTGAACAGACATTTTTCTCCTGAAGACCAGGCCCCTCCTAGCAGCGCAGCTGCATCCAGCCTTGAGCTTGCCAGGGAAACAAAGATTTGAAATATCCCCAGGGAACCCTTGAGGACTGTGTTGAGGGGCCCTTTAGTCCCGAAAACTAATACTAATACAGAAACACCTCCACCTAAAGGCAGTGTCAGAAATAGACACTTGTGTAAATACAGCTGAAAGCAGGCAGAGTGATCCCGCCTGCCTGACACCAAGGCTGTGGCATCTGACACAGAGGAGCAGTGGATCGCTGGGAGCTTCAACATGGTGCTGACTATCTAGCAGGAAGCTGAGACGTGGCAGACAGAACAGTGGAGAGGTGTTTTAGACCAGCCCCCATGGGGCATTAAATACTCAGCTGAAGTGAACAAACTTCACTACTTCACTTTTTTTATCTTTTACTTAAGAAACTAATTTTTTTCTTTATTTTATTTTTATTATTTTTAACCTTTTTTTGTTTTGTTTTGGGTTAGTGTTCTACATTCTGCGTTGAGCGTTTGCCCCCTGGTGGTTGGTGCACATCATAGCTACCAGATGGTTGGCCGGTCAGATGGTCACTTAGGCTTTTATACATAGAGATTCTTTTTATTAGTGTTTTACATTCTATTTTTCTTTTTCTTTTATTATTATTATTATTTATCATTATTTTACTCTACCTCATTTTTTTCCTTTATGCCAACCCTTTCTTCCTCATTTCCCCCCATTTCATCCTGTTTCTCTTCTCCTATTCCTATTTTAGTTTTTCTCTCTTCTTTCATTTACTCCTGGCTAAAAATTGATCTTCTTTATCTGCTTTCTTGACACATTACTATTATAGAAGTCTCTGTTGGCTTACTCATATATCTAATGTCCCCTGCCCTGCTCCAAGTCCATGCACCCTTATTTTTTCTTTCTTCGCTAGCCAATTTTTTTTCTTGTTGTTTTGCTTATTTGATAGGTTGTTTGGGTTTTTTGTTTTTGTTTTTTTATACTTTTGTTTTTCCTCTTCTTGCTTGTTCTCTTCTTCTACTAATAGCTTAATAAGTTTCACTCACCAAACTCAGGCCTAGCTGCTGCCTACTCTATTCTCCTTTTCCAAAATTACATGAATATATAGATAGATTAAAGAAAGGGGAATAGCCAAAACCGGTTTGGCTCAGTGGATAGAGCGTCGGCCTGCGGACTGAAGGTCCCAGGTTCGAGTCCGGTCAAGGGCATGTACCTGGGTTGCGGGCACATCCCCAGTGGGGAGTGTGCAGGAAGCAGCTGGTCGATGTTTCTCTCTCATCGATGTTTCTAACTCTCTATCTCTCTCCTTTCCTCTCTGTAAAAACTCAATAAAATATATTAAAAAAAAAAGAAAGGGGAATATATATATATATATATATATATATATACATATAAGTGTATATATATAATGTAAATTTATATATAGCTTTTTTTTTTAATATATTTTATTGATTTTTCACAGAGAGGAAGGGAGAGAGATAGAAAGTTAGAAACATCGATGAGAGAGAAACATCGATCAGCTGCCTCCTGCACATCTCCCACTGGGGATGTGCCCGCAACCCAGGTACATGCCCTTGACCGGAATCGAACCTGGGACCTTTCAGTCCGCAGGCCGACACTCTATCCACTGAGCCAAACCGGTTTCGGCTATATATAGCTTTTGAATATATATTTTATTACTATTATTTTTAAATTCTTATTATTTATTATTATTATATTTAATAGAGTATTTTGTTTTTTACTTTTCTTTTTTTAAAAATTTTGTTTTATTGCTTAAAGTATTACAAAGAGTATTACATGTCTCCTTCCCCCCTCCACCCCCCCTTGACATTCCCCCGGCCTCCCCTACTCCCCAGTGTCTTATGTCCATTGGTTATGCTTATATGCATGCATACAAGTCCTTCGGTTGATCTCTTACTCCCCCTGCCCCCCAACTCTCCCCAGCCTTCCCGCTGTAGTTTGACAGTCTGTTTGATGCTGCTCTGTCTCTGTATCTATTTTTGTTCATCAGTTTATAATGGTCTTTATTATCCATAAATGAGTGAAATCATGTGGTATTTTTCTTTCATTGACTGGCTTATTTCACTTAGCATAAGGCGCTCCAGTTCCATCCATGCTGTTGCAAATGGTAATAATTCCTTCTTTTTTACAGCAGCATAGTATTCCATTGTGTAGATGTACCACAGTTTTCTAATCCATTCATCTGCTGATGGGCACTTAGGCTGTTTCCAGATCTTCACTATGGTAAATTGTGCTGCTATGAACATAGGGATGCATATATCCTTTCTGATTGGTGTTTCTGGTTTCTTGGGATATAGTACTAGAAGTGGGATCACTGGGTCAAATGGGAGTTCCATTTTTAACTTTTTGAGGAAACTCCATACTGTCTTCCATAGTGGCTGCACCAGTCTGCATTCCGACCAGCAGTGCACGAGTGTCCCTTTTTCTCCACATCCTCTCCAGCACTTCTCATTTGTTGATTTGTTGATGATAGCCATTCTGACAGGTGTGAGATAGTACCTCATTGTTGTTTTGATTTGCATCTCTTGGATGATTACTGACTGAGCATGTTTTCATATGTCTCTTGGCTTTCTGAATGTCTTCTTTTAAAAAAGTGTCTATTTAGGTCATTTGCCCATTTTTTGATTGGATTGTTTATCTTCCTTTTGTTAAGTTGTATGAGTTCCCTATAAATGTTGGAGATTAAACCCTTGTCAGTGATAACATTGGGAAATATGTTCTCCCATGCAGTTGGCTTTTTTGTTGTTTTGTTGATGGTTTCTTTTGCTGTGCAGAAGTTTTTATTTTGCTGTAGTCCCATTTGCTTATTTTCTCTTTAGTTTCCAATGCCCTAGGAGCTGTATGAGTGAAGAAATTGCTTCGGCATATGTCCGAGATTTTGTTGCTTTTGGATTCCTCTAGTATTTTTATGGTTTCCCGTCTTACATTTAAGTCCTTTATCCATTTTAAGTTTATTTTTGTGTATGGTGTAAGTTGGTGGTCTAGTTTCATTTTTTTGCAAGTATCTGTCCAATTTTCACAACACTGTTTATTGAAGAGACTGTCTTGTCTACATTGTATGTTCTTGCCTTCTTTGTAAAATATTAATTGAGCATATTGGTTCGGGTTGATTTCTGGATTCTCTATTCTATTCCATTGATCTATATGTCTGTTTTTGTGCCAGTACCAGGCAGTTTTGAGAACAGTGGCTTTGTAATACAGCTTGATATCAGGTATTGAGATCTACCTACTTTGTTCTTCTTTCTCAGGATCGCGGCATCTATTCGGGGTCTTTTTTTCATTCCAGATGAATTTTTGGAGAGTTCGTTCTAGGTCTGTGAAATATGCCATTGGTATTTTAATGGGAAGTGCGTTGAATTTATAGATTGCTTTGGGTAGTATGGACATTTTAATGATGGTGATTCTACCAATCCATGAACATGGTATGTTCTTCCATTTGTTTATGTCTTCCTCTATCTATTTTTTCAGTGTCCTGTAGTTTCCCGCATATAGGCCTTTACCTCCTTAGTTAACTTTATTCCTAGGAAGTAATTTTTTTTCGTATGATGATAAATTGGATTGCTTTTTTAGTCTCTCTTTCTGTAACTTCACTATAGGTATATAAAAATGCCCTAGATTTCTTAGTGTTAATTTTGTATCCTGCTACATTGCCAAATTCATTTATTAAGTCCAATAATTTTTTTGATGGAGTCTGTAGGGTTTTTTATGTACAGTATCATGTTATCTGTGAATAAGGACAGTTTTCCTTCTTCTTTTCCAATTTGGATGCCTTTTATTTCTTCTTGTTTAATCGCAATGGCTAATATTTCCAGTACTATGTCGAACAAAAGTGGTGAGAGTCGGCATCCCCTGTCTTGTTCCTGTTCTTAAGGGAAATGGTTTTAGTTTCTGCCCATTGAGTATGATGTTGGCTGTGGGTTTGTCATATATGGCTTTTATTATGTTTAGGTATGATCCTTCTATTCCCACCTTGCTGAGAGTTTTTATCAAAAATGGGTGTTGGATTTTTTCAAACGCTTTTTCTGCATCAATTGATATGACTATGTGTTTTTTTTCTCTCAATTTGTTTATGTGATGTATCACGTTTATTGATTTATGGATATTGTATCATCCTTGCATCCTTGGGATAAATCCTACTTGGTCATGTTTTATGATCTTTCTGATGTAGTGCTGGATTCTATTTGCTAAGATTTTGTTGATGATTTTGGCATCTATGTTCATGAGGGATATTGGCCTGTAATTCTCTTTCATTGTGGTTTTTTATTTTTCTTATATACTCATTCTCTTTCTGTCTCCTCTATATTGTATCGTTGCCATTCCCCTACTCTCTCAATTCCTGTACCTTACCTTCTGGAAATAAGCACTGCCTCTTCAGATTCAGCTCCCCTCCTTTTTTTCTGGGGGTTTGCTGTTTGCATTTTTTGGTTTAGTTGTTGGTTTTGTGGAGTTTTCTCCCCATATATGTATATATATTTTTCTCTTTCTTTCCTCTTCTTTTTTCTTCTTTTCGTTACCTCTCTTACCTTTTTTCCTTTTCTCAATATCATTTTTGTGCTCTTTTCTCTCCCCTAATTATGTTTTCTTTGGTGGTCACCTTTATTTGGGATAATCAGTGTTGTAAATACATTCATGTTGTGTTCCCTCTGTGTCATGTCTTGGTGAATTGTATTTTGTGCTTTTTGGTCAATGTGGTAGAGAGTGACCCACATAACCAGACACCCTGAGAGGAGTGAAAATGTGGAAACAAAGAAACAGCCTCCATATGAAAGAAAAGGAGGAATCACCTGAAAAGGAAGTAAACGCAATGGAGGCAAGCAATTTCTCAGAGGAAGAATTCAGAGCAATGGTCATAAGGATCCTGAAAAGGATGGAAGACAAATTCAACAACATGTGTCAGAATCAAGTGAAAATGAAGAACCAAGAAGAAATAGCTGCAATAAGGAACACAATAGAAAGCATCAACATTAGACTAGAAGAAACTGAGAACCACATCATCAAGCTAGAAGACAAGGTAGGAAAAAACACCCAAGCAGAGCAGAAACTTAAAAAAATCTAAAAAAATGGAGAAAAGCCTAAGGCAGTAGTCGGCAAACTGCAGCTCACGAGCCACATGCGGCTCTTTGGCCCCTTCAGTGTGGCTCTTCCTAAGCCTAGGAGTACCCTAATTAAGTTAATAACAATGTACCTACCTATATAGCTTAAGTTTAAAAAATTTGGCTCTTAAAAGATATTTCAATTGTTGTACTGTTGATATATGGCTCTGTTGACTAATGAGTTTGCCGACCACTGGCCTAAGGGAGCTTTGGGACAACAGAAAACAAAACAACATCTGCCTAATATAGGTGCCAGAAGGAGAGGAAACTGAGCAAGGAATAGAAAACCTGTTTGAAGAAATAATGACAGAAAACTTACCTGATATTGGGAAGAAAAAACTCACATGAGTCCAAGAAGCTCACAGAGTACCAAACATGATGAACCTAAAAAGACTGACACCAAGACACATCATAATTAAATTGGCAAACACCAATGACAAAGTAAGAATTTTAAAAGGCTGCCAAAGAGAGACAGAAAGTTACCTACAAGGGAGCTCCCATTAAAATAAAAAGATTCTATACTGCAAAAGAAACCATCAACAAAACAAGAAAGCCCACTGCATGGGAGAACATATTTGCCAATGTTATCACCGATAAGGGTTTAATCGCCAACATTTACAGGGAACTCGCCAACATTTACAGGGAACTCATGCAATTTAACAAAAGAAAGATAAACAACCCAATCAAAAAATGGGCAACGGACCTAAATAAATACTTTTCCAAAGAAGACCAAAGGAAGGCCAAGAAACATATGAAAACATGCTCAAAGTCACTAATCATCTGAGAGATGCAAAGTGAAACGACAGTGAGGTACCACCTCACACTTGACAGAATGGCTATCATCAACAAATCAATAAATGGCATATACTGGCGAGGATGCAGATAAAAAGGAACCCTCCTTCACTGCTGGTGGGTATGCAGACTGGTGCAGCCACTGTGGAGAACAATATGGAGTGTCCTGAAAAAACTCAAAATGGAACCCCATTTGGCTCAGTGATCCCACTTCTAGGAATATATCCCAAGAAACTAAAAATACCAGTCAGAAAGGATATATGCACCCCTACGTTCATAGCAGCACAATTTACAATAGCTAAGATTTGGAAACATCATAAGTGCCCATCAGCAGATGAGTGGATTAAAAAACTGTAGTACATATACACAATGTAATACTGTGCTGCAGTAAAAAAGAAGGAATTCTTACCATTTGCAACAGCATTGATGGAACTGGAGAACATTGTGCTAAGCGAAATAAGCCAGTCACATGATAAATATCACATGATCTCACTCATTTGTGGAATATAATGAACAACATAAACTGATGAACAAAAACAGATCCAGAGACAGAAGCATTGATCAGACCATCAAACCTCAGCGGGAAGGTAGGGCAGGGCAGGGGTAAGAGGCGGAGATCAACCAAAGGAATTGTATGCATGCATATAAGCATAAACAATGGACACCGATGCCAGGGGGGTGAGGGCATGAGTGGGGTGGGTGGGGGGACAATGGAGGGATAAGGTCACATATGTAATACCTTAATCAATAAAGAAAAAAAAGAATAGTAGCACATTGTGATAATTAAAGAAATTTTGATTTAAAAAAAATTGAAGGTGTAATCAGGAGTTTCACTGACAAAAAAAGGGTTAAGGGAGTTTATTACCACCACACCAGCAATGCAGGAAATGCTAAAGGCACTGCTGTAAAAAGAAGAAATAGGAATGGAAGAAGGAACACAGGCGTAAAGAATAAAAGTGTTGACAAACAAATACCTATAAATAATAGCCTTAAATTTAAATAGATTAAATGCTCCAACCAAAAGACATAGGGTAGCTGAATGGATAAGAAAAACATGACCCATATATCTGCTGTCTGCAAGAGACCCACTGCAGAATAATAGACTCATACAGACTGATATTGAAGGAATGAAAAGAAATTTTCAGGGGAATGGAAATGAAAAAAAAAATCTAGGATAGCAATACTTATATCTGACAAATTAGACCTCAAAGTTAAGGCCATAACAAAGATATAAGGAAGGCTACTTTGTAATACTAAAGGGAGCAATTCACAAGAGGATATAACTCAGGCAAACATATATGCACTCAATGCAGGAGCATCCAAATACATAAAAAAACTTCTGAAAGATATCACGGGAGAGATTGATAGCAACACAGGCATAGTAGAGGATTTTATTACCCCTCTGACATCACTGGATAAATCCTCTAGACAAAAACATCAGCAAAGAAACAGCAATCCTAAATTACTCACTAGATCACATGGAATTAATTGACATATTCAGAACATTTCACCTGAAGCTACAGAATATACATTCTTCTACAGTGCACACAAGACATTTTGAAAGATAGACCACATATAGGGACACAGGCAAAGTCTCTTTAAATTCAAGAAGATAGAAATCATATCAAGTATCTTCTCAGACCACAATAGCATGAAATTAAAAATCAACTACAATAAAAACAATGAAAAAATCAAACACTTTGAGGCTATATAGCATGCTATTAAACAATTATTGGTTGACCAGAAAGGTCAAAGAAAAAATAAAAAGCATCCTTGTAAGAAATGACAATGAAAACACAACAATCCAAAATATATGGGACACAGAGAAAGTAGTCTTGAGAGGGAATTTCATAGCTTTACAGGCCTACCTCAAAAAGCAGAAAAATGGTAATAAATGAACCCTACAACTCAAAGAATTAGAAAGAGAGCAACAAGAAAAGCCGAGCCCTAACTGGTTTGGCTCAATGGATAGAGCGTCGGCCTGCAGACTCAAGGGTCCCAGGTTCGATTCCGGTCAAGGGCATGTACCTTGGTTTCAGGCACATATCCAGTAGGGAGTGTGCAGGAGGCAGCTGATCAATGTTTCTCTCTCATTGATGTTTCTAACTCTCTATCCCTCTCCCTTCCTCTCTGTAAGAAATCAATAATTACATATATATATATATATATATATATATATATATATATATATGAAAAGAAAAGCCAAAAGTAAACAGAAGGAAGGAAATAATAAAGATTAGAGTGGAAATAAATGCCATAGAGACCAAAGAAACAATACAAAAGATCAATAAAACCAAGGCTAGTTCTTTGAAAGGATAAACACGATTGATTAACCTCTAGCCAGGCTCATCAGGAAAGAAAGACAGAGGACTCAATTAAACAAAATCAGAAATGAAAGAGGCGAAATAACAACACACCCCACAGAAATACAAATTATTGTTAAAAAAATACTATGAACAACTCTATTCCAACAAACAGGGAAACCTAAACAAAATGCACATATTCTTAGAAAAATACAAGCTTTTTTTGTATTTTTCTCAAATACAAAATTACCCCACTGACATCACTGGATGTTACCCCACTGACATCACCTGATTGAGTTTCTCAAAACTCAATCAGGAAGAATCAGATAGTCTAAATAGACCAATCAGTACTGAAGAAATTGAAACAATAATGAAAACTCTTCCAGCAAACAAAAGCCCTATTCCAGATGACTTTACTGGGGAGTTCTATCAAGCATTCAAAGAAGAACTAAAACCTATCCTCCTCATGCTATTCTAAAAAATTCAAGAGGAAGGCACACTTCCATGCTCTTTCTATGATGCCAGTTTTACTCTACTTCCAAAACCAGATAAAGACACCACAATAAAAGAGAACTACAGGCCAATATCCCTGATAAAATCTTCAACAAAATTCTAGCAAATTGGATCCAGCATGACATTAGAAAGATCATACACCATGACCAAGTGGGATTTATTCCAGGGATGCAAAGATGGTACAATACCTACAAATCAATAAACATGATACATCACATAAACAAATTGAGAGAGAAAAATCACATAATCATATCAAGTGATGCAGAAAATTCATTTGACAAAATCTAACACCCTTTCTTGATTAAAAACTCTCAGTGAAGTGGGAATATAGGAATGATTCCTCAGCATAATAAAAGCCTTATATGACAAATCTACAGCCAACATCATATTCAATGGGCAAAAACTAAATCCATGTCCCCTAAAAAAAGGAACAAGACAGGGATGCCCACTTTCACCACTGCTGTTCGATATCGTACTGGAAGTGCTAGCCATAGCACTCAGACAAGAAGAAGAAATAAAAGGCATCCAAATTGGAAAAGAAATAAAACTGATTAATATTTGACAAAGGAGGCAAGAGCATGCAATAGAGTCAAGGCAGTCTCTTCAGTAAATGGTGTTGGGATATTTGGTCAGATACATGCAAAAAAATGAAGCTAGATCACCTACTTACACTGTTCACAAAAACAAACTCAAAATGGTTAAAAAACTTAAATGTTAGGTGGGAAACCATAAACATCTTAGAAGACTCCATAGGCAGCAAAATATCAGACATATGTCATAGCAATAACTTTACCGATATAGCTCCTAGTGTAATGGAAACTAAGGAGAAAGTAAACAAATGGGACTCCATCAAAATAAAATGCTTCTGCACAGCAAAAGTAACCATCAACAAAACAACAAGAAAGCCCATTGCATGAGAGAACATATTTGCCAATGCTATCTCCGATAAGGGTTTAATCTCCAAAATTTACAGAGAACTCATACAACTTAACAAAACGAAGATAAACAATCCAATCAAAAACTGGGCAAAGGACCTAAATAGACACTTTTTGAAAGAAGACATACAGAAGACCGAGAGACATATGAAAACATGCTCAAAGTCACTAATCATCTGAGAGGTGCAAATCAAAACCACAATGTCGTCTCATGTCACACCTGTCAGAATGGCTATCATTAACAAATCAACAAACAAGTTCTGGAGAGGATGCTGAGAAAAAAGAACCCTTGTGCACTGCTGGAGGGAATGCAGACCGGTGCAGTCACTGTGGAAAACACTGTGGAGTTTCCTAAAAAAATTAAAAATGAAACTCCCATTTGACCCAGTAATCCCACTTCTAGGACTATATCCCAAGAAACCAGAAACACCAATCAGAAAGGATACATGCACCCCTATGTTCATAGCAGCACAATTTACTATAGCTCAGATTTGGAAACAGCCTAAGTACTCATCAGCATGTGAGTGGATTAAAATCTGTGGCACATCTACACAGTGGAATACTATGCTGCTATAGAAAAGAAGGGACTTTTACCATTTGCAACAGTATGGATGAAACTGAACAGCATTATGCTAAGCAAAATAAGCCAGTTGGAGAAAGATAAATATCACATGATTTCAGTCATATGTGGGATATAATGATCAACATAAACTGATGAACAAAAATCGATCTAGAGACAAGGTGGAACTGAACAGTCCTTCCAACTTTGGGGAGAAGACAGGGAAAGGGTTGGGGGGTTGGAGATTAACCAAAGGACTTGTATGCGTGCATATTAGCATAACCAATGGACCCAGACACTGGGGTGGTGGGGGCTTGCCCTCAGGGGTGGGAGTGGTCAGTGTGGGGTTTAATTGGGAAAAAAGGTGTCTTATAATCTTTAAACAATCAAAAAAAAAAGGAGAAGGAAGGAAGAAAAGCCAACATAAAATTAAAATTATGATTATAATACAGTATATTTTCTTCTGTTTAGTTTTCTAAAGCAATTCTGATGTTATCTATATATATAAAAGCCTAAGCAATCGTTTGACCATTCAACTGTTTGAACGGTAGCTTTGACATGCACTGACCACCAGGGGACATACATGGAAACATGGAATAGACTGATGAATCTCAGAAGGGAGGGGGAGAGGGGAGGGTGAGAAGAGATTAACCAAAGATCTTATATGCATACTAGAGGCCTGGTGCACAGATTTGTGCACTGGTGGGGTCCCTCGGCCTGGCCTGTGGGGATCAGGCTGAAACTGGCAGTCTGACATCCCTGAGGGGTCCTGGATTGTGAGAAGGTGCAGGCCAGGCTGAAGGACCCCACTGGTACATGAATCCATGCACCAGGCCTCTAGGTAAAAATAAATTAATAACTAAGATGGACTAACTGGGCCTAAATTTTTCTAAAATTTAGTCCCTTAACATGGTACAATTTTACAGATATAATATACATGAAAAGATGTTTGGGGTCCTTAATAATATTTAAGGATACAATAGGGCCTGAAGGCTTATCAATAATATAGTGCTGTCCAGAATAGTTCTCAATGAAATTAGAAATATTTTAGATAGTTATATTATAAATGGTGGAGTGTAAAGGAGCATAAACGGAGGTCATGTTTCTACTCTTCACTCACACTAATAAAATGATAACACAATAGACTATGATAAATTGTGAAAGATAATACCTAGAGCAACCACTAAAACTATAGACAGAGAAACAGTTAAAACACTGTATGTAGATTAAACAATATATATTTGATTAACCACAGAAACCCAGCAAAAAGAAAACAAAATCAAATAAGAAAGAGATAAAATAGTAAACCAATAAACTGGTACACTTCAACCCTCCCTAACTTACTGATATGTACACTAAATATAAATGGCTTAAATACTACCATTAAAATACTGAGTACCCAAGAAGATTAAAGAAATATGACCCATGTACGTGCTTTCAACAAGAAACTCTCTTCAAATATAAAAATATGTTGGTGGGAATGCAGATTGGTGCAGCTACTGTTACATAAAAAAAATAGACCTGCCTTGTGACCGAGCAATTTCACATCTGGGATTTTATCGGTACCACCAAAAGGCCACAAAACTTTGGAAGGAGGGCCCGTAGGGAGCACATTGTTTTCTTCCTACTGGCTTTCCACTCTCTGGTTGTCAGGTCCCTCCTAGCCATTACCAATTACTCAAGTTTGGCATCTCCTTTCTTCTGCCTCAGTAGCTGGCTTTCTCCTCTGCTCCATCACATCGGGGCATCTGTTCCTCACCCTAGACTCTGGTCTCTAACCTCAGCTTAGTTCTGTATATAGTCTCTCTCTCCTTTCTCCATATTGCCTGTGGCTCCTGTGTCAAGAGGTAGCCTTCAGTGGCACAAAATCACAGAATTATGTGGGTAGGATCATGGGAGAAATTTGTCTGTCTAAATTCAAAAAAATCTTTTCATGTTATTATATTGTTTTTACCAAAGAAAAAGGTAAAAACATAGATGTTATTATCCCACTTGTAAAGAAGAAAATAACTTTGCCAAGACCAGATATTAATTTGCACAAGACCACAGAGGTGTAGTAAAGGGGATGTTGGGATTTAAACCCAGGGGTCTCTAACACCACCCATTATTCCACACTGCCTGAGTGGGGTTACCCAGGCTAAAGAGCATGAACATATTGAGGATTCTTCATATACTTATTTAACTGCCTTACAGAGGGATAATACTGATTTTGCAATGGTCAATTAATTAACTAGTTAGACCTTTTCCTATATGGATTTCTACACTCCTCCTCTAGACTACATGAAGAACATTCTGAAATTTGTTTATCTGCACCCCAACTTCCAGATGGGAAAACTGAGTTTCAGAGCAATACAGTGTCTCATCCTAAGTCATACAGCCAGGTTGTGGCAGTGCTCAAGCTAGAACTTATATCTGCAGGCAGAGAGCCATATTGTGAAAGAAACATGGGTTTTACATTCAGACCTGAGTGTAAATCCTGGTTCTCTTCCTGAATAGATATTTTCCCTTGGAAAATAACAACAACAACTATATGTATAGTCTAACTATATTTATTGAGTACCTATTAAGTATCAATTATAGAGAATTTAAATATACATGAATTCAACAAATATTTATAAAACATCTATCATGTCAAGCACTATACTAGGTGCTGCAGATAGAGCACAGAACAGGATAGTCTGTAAACAGGAAGTTTCATCCAATGAGTAAAATAGATCATGAACACACTGTTATATATAGAACTATGTAATGAGTAGTAGGGATGAAATGCAGAATGCAACAGGACACAACAAAAGGGATCTTACACAGTCCAAGGAACATCATAGAGTAAAGGGGGCAGTCAGTGGAACTTTCCCTGAGAACTTGAGGATGTGACATTATGCTAAGTCCTGGAGAATGAGTAGGAGGTAGCTGGTAAATGCAGGCAGACATAGAGGAGAGTTGTGCAGGCAGAGAGAATAATCTAAAGAATGGCCCTAGAACAGAAAATAATATGGCACATTAGAGGAACTGAATACAGGTCAGTGTGGTTGGAGCATATACTACAAGAGGGAGGAGGTTTGACATGAATCTAAGGAGGTTGCCAGAACACAGCCTGGAGAGAGGGATAAGGAGTTAGAATTTTAAGCATCAGGAGAATGACATAATCTGATTATCTCCACTTATTCCAGCTCTCTCACTTCACTTCCTCATTTGTAACACAGGGATAAGAATAGAATTGTTGTGGCAGAATGCACGGGAGAACAATCAGCCAGCACTCTGAGGGAGGAAAGTTTAACCTTTATTTCACAGATCTGCTAGTCCAGAGGAATTCTGGATCCAAAGCCTGAACTGAACTCGTGGAGAGGCTCTGACCTATATATCTCCTCCTGTGGCAGGCTCCTGAGGGTTCCCGCAGCTCTACCCAAGTCAGCTGTGGCGGGGCCCTGGGGTTAGGTGTTAAGACTCCCTCCACGTTCTGCGTGGAGTAGGGTTCAGTATCTGAAAGAGGAGCCGCACAACAAATGAGAGAAAAAGACACGAGATAATTTTGCAATATTGGGGGACCAGGCGGCAAGTCCCGAAGGACTCCCTCCGTGCTCAGGCCTCACCAAGCTTTTATTGATCTGGGATGCCCCCATAGCATAGCCCTTAGGCAGGCGACCCTCCATTAACAGGCAGACTAGCCCATCAGCAAGGATTTACATAATAATAAATGGGGGAGTAGTTTCAGCTACCACTGTCTGGACAAACAGAGGTGGCGCCTAGCTCCGAGCTTTGCTAGGGCTTCAAAGGCACCCAGCCTTTGGGGGGGGGGTGTTTCGGGGAGTTCTCTGTCTATGCTTATCAGATAGTGAAGGCAATAAACAGTTTCCCACAGTTAGGCTCTGCAGCTCTGCCCAAGTCAGAGTGGGGAAGTAAGACTACAGTTTTAACTAGATACTGAACTAGGTTGCAAGCCCCACCCCCATTTTCCTTTTCATTTCCCGCTCTTGTTCCACAAGCTATTCTTAGTCTTGGAGATTACAAAAGACTCAGGAATTGGGGATAAGGTTGACAACTGCTCTAGCAACTTCCTGCTGAAGGGGGGTGATGAAAAAGGGGTTCACTATCCCGAGTCTTCCCCATCTTCCCCAAGGGAGTCATCCGAGTAGCAAGGGCAGAGAAGTTCTCTCCTGGTACCAGTCTGAGCTTTTGTTGACACTTGTATGAAAAACTGTTAGAAAAAAACCCAAAACCTATAATTATCCAGATAGGAGGGGATAAGGAGATTCAGGTCTGTCAAGGGGTGGTTCAGGTCAGAGGTCACCTTCCAATCTGGATGCTGATTGTACAGCTGGTGGGCTGCTTTTACCCAGGAGTGGTGGATCCAGGTGTTCAGTCCTGCAACTTTGAGAGCTGAGGGGGTGGTTAGTACGACTGGATAAGGTCCCTTTCAGGTTGGCTTAAGGGGTTCCTTTTTTCAGTCTTTCACCCAAACCTGGTCCTCAGGCTTGTGGGGGTGCACAGCTGTTCCTAGAGATATGGGCAATCTATCAGTAACCCATCTGTGGACTTCAAGGATAGTTTTCCCAAGTCCTTGTAGCTGTTTCTGAATTTCTAAGTTCCCTATTTCCCCCAAATCTCCCTTTGGCCGAATCAAGGGAGGGGTTCTGCCATATAGAATTTCAAATGGAGAGAACCCTAGCCTGGCTCTTGGGGCACAGTGCACCCATAGGAGCACAAGTGGTAAGATATCTGTCCAGGGTAAGTTCATCTCCTGGCATAACTTAGACATAGTCTGCTTGAGAGTCCAGTTCATGCATTCTACTGACCCTGAACTCTGGGGTCTGTAGGCTGTATGTAAGTTCCACTTAATTCCTAAGGCCTTAGCTACTTTCTGTACTACCTCAGCTATAAAGGCTGGGTCATTATCTGACCCTATGGTTAATGACATTCCATACCGCAGAATTATGTCCTTCAGTAACACCTTAGTGACTTCTCTTGCCTTCTCTGTGCAGGTAGGATATGTCTCAACCCAGACTAAAAAGGTGCAGACAAAAGCTAAGAGATATTTATTTCCTCTACTAGGCCCTATTTCTGTAAAGTCTACTTCTAGATGTTCAAAGGGAGCCTGTCCACAGTGCTGAATTTCTATCGGTCCTACAGGACCCTGTCTTGCACTGTTCGGTGCATCGAGGAGGCAGTGCTGAGAGACTGAGGCACATAAGGAGGGGAGATGGGCAATTAGATAGCATCTGCTTAACAAAGCTTCTAGAGCTGTCTTCATTAAATGGGAAAGTTCATGCTGCTGGAGGACTACTCTATGAGTAACTGTTCTGGAACTTAGGCCCTATGATCTGGGAATATCCACCAACTTTCTTTCATCCTTTTACCCCCTTCTCATTGGGCCCATCCTTCTTCTTGAGGGGTGTATTTCGGAGGTTCAGGTAATTCAGGAACCAGCATGATCCACGATGGCACCACCCACTCCTTAGCAGCTAGCCTTGCCACTGCGTCTGCACAACGGTTCCCTTCTGACACTGAATCTTTTCCTCACTGATGTCCTTTACAATGGATGACTGCTATTTCCTTGGGCTCCCAGACTGCTTCTAGTAACTTCAAGATCTCATTCTGATTTTTTATTTCTTTTCCTTGGCCATCAGGAGCCCCATTTCCTTTTATATGACCCCATGGATATGCAGGGTAGTGAAGGCATTGAGCGAGTCAGTGTAGTTCTAAGGCTCTGACTAGGGCCCAAAGTTCTGCCCTTTGCAATGACCATCCTTCAGGCAGGGCCTGTGCCTCTATTATTTCAATTTAATACTGCTGCATATCCGGCTCGTCTTTTTCCTTTATCTAGGACTAAGTCTGGATTCTGTAGAAGCTTGTCTGTTAGATCTGGCCGATTGGAGTAAACCTCCTCTAGGACTTCTAGGTAATCATGCTCATGGGTTCCCTCTTATTGAGTCATCTGAGCATGAGTCAGCCAATGTTGCCCCTTAGTTTCCATTAGGGTGACAACTGCATGAGGTGCTTTAACAGTTCTTAGAGTGAGCTTGTCTGCCTCTTTTACTAATAAGGCTGTGGCTGCAAGGGCCCTGAAACATGGGGACCACCTGGAGGCAACTGGGTTAATCTGTTTGGAGAGGTAGGCTACTGGCCTTTGCCAGGGTCCCAAATCCTGAGTCAGAACTCCTTGGGCTACCCAGTTGTTCTCATGAACAAAAAGGTTAAAGCCTTGTGTCACATCTGGGAGCCCTAGGGCCGGCGCCTTAGTGAGCTTTGTCTTTATGGTCACAAAGGCTTTTTCCTGTTCAGGACTCCAGTTAATGGGTGCCCTTTCCTCTCCTTTTAAGGCTTCATAGAGGGGCTTAGCTAGATCTGAGAATCCTGGGATCCAAATTCAACAGAACTCTGCTTCCCCTAGGAATTCCCGAATCTGTTGCTGGGTGCTGGGGACTGGTATGGCACATACTGCCTGTTTTCTTTCAGTCCCTAGTATTCATTTCTCTTGGGTAATTTGGAAACCTAGATATTTGAGTTCCCTCTGACAGATTTGAGCCTTCCTTTTGGACACCTGGTAACCTGTTTCACTTAAGAGTCTTAGAAGGGTTTGTATTCCTTCCCAACACTGAGTTCGCATGGAGCTAGCCAGTAGGAGGTCGTCTACATATTGGAGTAGAACACACCCCATGTCCTGTCGTGCAAATTTGGACAAACCTGCTGCTAGTGCACCATTAAAAAGAGTTGGGGCGTTCTTGAACCCTTGTGGCAGTCTAGTCCAAGTGAACTGTTCCTTAGCCCCTGTCATTGGGTTTTCCCACTCAAAGGCAAATAGAGGCTGACTGGAGGATGCCAGCTGAAGGCAGAAAAATGCACCTTTTAGATCTAGACATGTAAACCATTCCGCTTCTGATGGAATGAGTTCCAGGAGGGTGTACGGATTCGGCAGCACCAAATGCAGGGTTATAATGACCTCATTAACAGCCCACAGGTAAAAGGCTGCCGGAATTTCATCAGGCCTCTGTATCAACCATGAAGTTCACAGTCTGGTCCCTGATTTTCATTTTGACCATGGGCTCATGGGGGCCAAGTTGGAAAGAGCCCAGTCTGTTCTGGTTGGAGTCGGCTGCTGCCAGTCCGATGAGGTCTGCCTCAGGCAGCTCTGGCTGATAGCAGCTGAGTGGTTTGTGGATGGCCGTGCCTGCTTCTTCTGGTGGCTCAGACATTCATTCTTCCAGTGTCCTAATTCTTTACAGTAGGCACAGTGGTCCCATTTAAGACCCATCCTTCCTTTTCCTGACTTGGCTCCTTGCTGTCTCCCTTTCCTTTTCTGGGAGCTAGCTTCTATAATAGCTGCAGCAATCAGAGTTGCTTTCCTTTTCAGTTTCTCCTCAGCCTCCTTTTTAGCTGCATTGTCCTGATTAATGAAAACCTTGTTTGCTATTTCTAGTAGCTCAGTTGCATTCTTTCCTGCAAATCCTTCAAGCTTCTGTAGCTTTCTCTTTATGTCTGGCTGAGCCTGACTAATGAAGGCTGCATTGACCATAGTTTGATTCTCAGAGGCCTCTGGGTCAAAGGGGGTATAAACTTGATATGCTTCACAGAGTCTCTCATAAAAGGCTTCCAGACTTTCATCAGGCCTCTGGAAAACCTCAGAGGTGTTGGCCATGTTAATGGGCTTCTTGGCTCCAGCCTGGAGCCCCTGGAGGAAGGCCAACCAATATCTCTAACCTGGCCCTCCTGTCCTACAAATTCAGGTCCCATCTTTTGCCCATTTTTTAATTGGATTGTCTCTCTTCCTTTTGTTAAGTTGTATGAGTTCCTTATAAATTTTGGATATTGATCCCTTATCAGATGTATCATTGGCAAACATGTTCTCCCATACAGTGGGTTCTCTTTTCATTTTGTTGATGGTTTCTTTCACTGTGCAGAAGCTTTTGATTTTAATGTAGTCCCATTTGTTAACTTTTTCCTTTGTTTCTCTTGCCCTAGGTGATGTATTGCAAACATTGCTATGAGAGATGTCTGAGATTTTGCTACGGTTTTCTCTAGGATTTTTATGGTTTCATGACTCATATTTAAGTCTTATATCCATTTTGAGTTTATTCTTGTGTATGGTGTAAGTTGGTAGTCTAGTTTCATTTATTTGCATGTACCTGTCCAATTTTCCCAACACCATTTATTGAAGAGACTGTCTTGACTCCATTGCATGCTCTTGCCTCCTTCTCAAATATTGAGTGTAATGTCTTGGATCAATAGTCCAAGTGCCCATCAATAGATGAATGGATAAAAAAACTGTGGTACATTTACACCATGGAATACTATGCCACAATTAAAAAGAAGAATCTCTTACCCTCTAAGACACCCTGGAGGGACCTAAAGAGTATTATGCTAAACAAAATAAGCCAGTCAGAGAAAGACAACTATCACATGATCTCACTCATATGTTGAATCTAAAGAACAAAATAAACTGATGAACAAAAATAAATCCAGAGACACGTAAACATGGAACAGTCTGATGAATTGCAGAGGATGGCGAGGTGGGTGGGAAGGAGTAACCAAATAATTTATATGCATAAATGTGTATATGCATAACCCATAGACACAGACAATGTTGTGGTGAGGGTCTGGGGCAGGGTGCGGGGTGGGGGGAAAGGTTGAAGGGGTCATTGAGAGGGAGGGGGTCATATGTAATACTTTCAACAATAAAAGTATATTTTAAAAAATATTTCTGGTATTTTTATGGGAATTTCATTAAATTTGTGTATCAACTTGGGAAGATTGACATCTTTACTATAATGAGTTTTCCAAACCATGAATAAAGTGTGTCTGTTTATTTATTTATTTATTTATTTATTTATTTATTTATTTATTTAGATCCCCTTTGATTTTTTGTATTAGCATTTTGTGGTTTTCAGCATAAAAGTCCTGTACTTGTTTTGTTAAATCTTTGTTACACTTAGGTATTTCTGGTTTTTATGGGATTGTACATGATTTTGTATTTTTAATTATAATTTCCACATGTTTATTATCATTATTTTTTAAAGATTCATATTTATTTCAAACACAAACGGCTGAATTTCTCAGGTCTAGATTTTGACATGCTGACACTATTTTTGTTACAGATTTACTACCTTGGCCATAAGGCCAATGACAACAAATGTATTTTCACTCATATCCCCATAGCCTTTCAGACAGCAACATATGTATATGTGGACCAATTTTTAGGTCACCACTTTTTTTTTTTTTTTTTTTTTTTTTTTTTTTTTTTTTTTTTTTATGAAGGAAAAAGGGAGTGGAACTCAAATCAAAAAGAAACCTTTCAGGAGGCAAAAATCCTTTCTTCCAGCAACCTTATTGCTAGCTTTTGTTGTTGTTAATCCTCACCTGAGGATATTTTTTCCATGTGAGAAAGATATATTAATTGGTTGCCTCCTGCATGCTTGGGATCTAGCTTGCAACTGAGGGACATGTCCTTGACCAGAATCGAACCCACACCATTCAATCTGTGGCTGATGCTGTAACCACTGATACAAACTGGCTAGGGCATTCTTATTGCTATTTTTTTTAGTGTGTATGTGTGTGTGTGTGTGTGTGTGTGTGTGAGAGAGAGAGAGAGAGAGAGAGAGAGAGATGATCTTATATCTTGCAACCTTACAGACTCACTTAGTAGGCCTAGGAATGGGATTTTTGTTTTTAGTTTTGTTTAGGATTTATTGGGATTTCCTACATAGAGTATAATTTATCTAAAAACAGTTACACTTTTATTTATTTTCCATTTGTATGCTTCATATTTTCTTTCTTGCCTATTTGTCCTGCCTAAAATATCTAGTGCTATATTGACTAGCAGTGCTGAGCATAAGTATCCTTGCCTTATTCCTGATCTTATTCCTGGGATGGAATTCATTCTTTCACAATTAAGTGTAATATTAGCTACTGGAGGGTTTTTGTAGATGCACTTTATCAAGTTGAGAAAGTTCTCCCCATTTCTAGTTTTAAAAGATATTTTATCATAGACATGTGTTGAACTTTGTCAAATGTTCTATGTATACTAGAGGCCCGGTGCATGAAATTCATGCAAGGGAGGGTGTACCCCTCAGCCCAGCCTGCACCCTCTCCAATCCGGGACCCCTGGGATTGGGCCTAAACTGGCAGTCGGACATCCCTCTCACAATCCGGGACCACTGGCTCCTAACTCCTCACCTGCCTGATTGCCCCTAACTGACCCCCCTGCTGGCCTGGTCACCCCCAACTGCCCCCCCTCCTGATCTAGTCGCACCCAACTGCTCCATCCCCACTGGCCTGGTCGCCCCCACCTGCCTCCCCCCCATGGGCCTGGTCGTCCCCACCTGCTCCCCCCCCCCCCGGTGGGTCTTGTTGCCCCACACAGCCTGCTGCTTGTTTGTTTAGTCACCCCTCACTAACCCCCCTGCGGGCCTGATCGCCCCACGCAGCTTGTTCAGTCATCCATTTGGTTGTGATGGTCACTTAGGCTTTTATATATATATAGATAAGTTGACACAATATTGTGATTTTGGGCTATAGCCTTATATGACATGTAGCATCAATATATTTTTGAAAAATAAACCAGCCTTGCATGTCTGGAATAAAGCCCATTTGGTTATGGTGTATAATTTTTTGTATATATAGCTGAATTCGATTTGCTAATATTTTGATAAAAAATTTTATGCTTGGAGAGAAACCAAGATGGTGGCATAGGTAAACACTGGAAATTGCTGCCTCCCACAACCACTTCAAAAATACAACTAAAAGACAAAACGGACATCATCCAGAACCACAGGAAGGCTGGCTGAGTGGAAATTCTACAACTAGAAGGAAAGAGAAAAGCACACTGAGACTCAGAGGAGGTGCGGAAGTAAAGTGCAGAGGTATGGAGGGCTGGCAACTGAGGACACAGTTGTCTTTTTCAATTGGGAGGGTGTCTCAAGCTCCCTACTGCTCTGAACTCCAGTTCTGGGCAAGTCTCTGGGGACCCAGACTCATACAGGGAGAAACTGGACTGTCTGGCAGCGGACAGAACTCCAGGGCGGCTTTCTCTCAGAGGTGCTTGTAGCTATTACTGGGACACTAAGACAAGGGGCCTCTTAGGGTAGGACTGAGGATCTGCCATAGCTGTTTGCTCCTCCCTGTTGATACCCTGAGACCCTGCCCCACCCAAGCATTCCCAAGGCTTTTGCATATGAAAGGCCTGGCCCTTTGCAATCTGAAAATTACCTAACAAACTGCAGCTGGGTCAGAGAGACCCAGAACTTCCAAAAGAAGGCCCAAGGCCCCACAGCAGCTTGCATTGCTTCACAGCTGGGCCTCATCTGGGCGCCTCCAAATACCAAACAAAGAAGTGGAATCTGCAGAACTCTCCATAGCTCCTGCTGGGTAGCCTCAGGCAGGGGCTAAATTAGCACCTCCTTAGAGATCCAAGAGCCAGTGTATCCAGAGGTCAAAGTGGGACCATCCAGATTAAAACTCCTCAGATCCATAAGGGACACACTCAAGGGGCAGACTCAGTGAGCACCAAAGCCCCACTGAAGCAAGTCTTGCCCCAGAAGGGTGTCTCCAGCACAGAAGTTCTCCCACTGTAGTCACAGCTGATTCTCACAGCCAATTGGCCTGGAGGTCAATTCCTCCCAGTGATACCTACAACAATCAAGGCTTAACTACAAAAAAGACTGTGCACAAAGCCCACAAAGGGGTGCACCAAGAGTGTCCACCTCAGGTAATTGGGGAGGCTGAGCCACTGGGCCCTATAAGACACCTAGCACAGAAAGCCACTCTATCAACATAGGCAAGCATAAAAATGCAGAGACAACAAAACAGGTCAGAAATGACAGAAATGGAGGAAAGCAAACTACTGGATATAGAGTTCAAAACCACACTTCTAAGGTTTTTCAAGAATTTTCTAGAAACCGCCGATAAATTTAGTGAGACCCTCGTTAAATCTGGTGAGACCCTCGAGGATATGAAAAAGGACCAACTAGAAATTAAGCATACACTGACTGAAATAAAGAATATTATACAGCGTTCCAACAGGTGACTAGAGGATCGCAAGAATCAAGTCAACGATTTGAAATACGAAGAAGCAAAAAACACCCAACCGGAAAAACAAAAAGAAAAAAGAATCCCAAAATATGAAGATAGTGTAAGGAGCCTGTGGGACAACTTCAAGCGTACCAACATACAAATTATAGGGGTGCCAGAAGAAGAGAGAGAGCAAGATATTGAAAACCTATTTGAAGAAATAATGACAGAAAACTTCCCCTACCTGGTGAAAGAAATAGACTTACAAGTCCAGGAAGCGCAGAGAACCCCAAACAAAAGGAATCCAAAGAGGACCACACCAAGACACATCATAATTAAAATGCCAAGAGCAAAAGACAAAGAGAGAATCTTAAAAGCAGCAAGAGAAAAACAGTTAGTTTCCTACAAGGGAATACCCATACGACTGTCAGTGGATTTCTCAACAGAAACTTTGCAGGCCAGAAGGGAGTGGCAAGAAATATTCAAAGTGATGAATACCAAGAACCTACAACCAAGATTACTTTATCCAGCAAAGCTATGATTCAGAATTGAAGGTCAGATAAAGAGCTTCAAAGATAAGGAAAAACTAAAGGAGTTCATCACCACCAAACCAGTGTTATATGAAATGCTGAAAGGTATCCTTTAAGAAGAGGAAGAAGAAGAAAAAGGTAAAGATACAAATTATGAACAACAAATACACATCTATCAACAAGTGAATCTAAAAATCAAGTGAATAAATAATCTGATGAACAGAATAAATTGGTGAATATAATAGAATCAGGGGCATAGAAAGGGAGTGGACTGACTATTCTTGGGGGGGGGAAGGGGGGGTGCGGGAAGAGACTGGACAAAAATCGTACACCTATGGGTGAGGACAGTGGGGGGCGGTAAGGGCAGAGAGTGGGGTAGGAACTGGGTGGAGGAGAGCTATGGTGGGTGGGAAAGAGGAACAACTGTAATGATCTGAACAATAAAGATTTAATTAAAAAAAATTTTATGCTCATATTCACAAGAAATATTAGTTGTAGTTTTCTTGTACTGTCTTTGCCTCGAATTGGTATCAGAGTATTAAGGGCTTCATAAATGAACTGGGAAGTTTTCTTTCCACTTCTACTTTCTGAAGAGATTGTTAAGAATTAGTGTTAATTATTTTTTTAACTACTTGGTAGAATTCTGCAGTGAAGATTCTGGATTTGGGAATTATTCAATTTTCAATTTAATTTTCTAAACAGTTACAGGGTTATTCTAATTACTATTTGATGCTGTGTGAGTTGTGGTACTTTGAGTGTTTTTGAGAATCAGTCTATTCCATGAAATTTGTCCAATTACATGAATAGAGTTCTTCATAGTACTCCCTTGCTATCCTTTGGAAGTCCATGAAGGCTGTAATGATTATCCTCTGTTTCACTCCTGATGTCAGTAATTTGTGTCTTTTGTTTATCCTCTTTGTTACCAGTGTTGCTAAAGGTTTTGCAATTTTATAAAATTTTCAAATAGTCACCTTTTTGTTTCATTAATTTCTCTACTGTTTTTGTTTTTAATTTCACTGATTTCTGCTTTTATTTGTAGTATTTCCTGTTTTCTACTTGTTTTGGGTTTATTTTATCTTTTTCTAGTTTCTTGAGTTGTGAACTTAGATTATTAATTTGAGGCAATTTCTATGGTCTATTGTAAATATTTAGGTCTAAAAGTTTCCTTCCTATCACTGCTTTTGTGGTATCTCACAAATTTTGAATATGTTGTATTTTCACATTCACGCAGTTTAATGTATTATTTCCATTGAGACTTTATCTTTGAAACATACATTGTTTCAGATATATGTTGTTTATTGTTCAAATGTTTGTATATTTTTTCTGATTTCTTAATTTTAATATTGATTTTATTAATGTCAGAGGACACAATTTGTATTTCCATTATTTTAATTTGTTGAGAATTATTTTGTATCCCAGGATATGGTCTATCTATTTTGGTATATGTTCCATGGGCTCTTGAAAAGCATATGCATCCTGCTATTGGGTATAGTGTTACATCAATGTTAATTAGATCTTGTTATTGATGGAGTTATGGAGATCTATACCCTTATTGATTTTCTGTCTAGTTATATAAAGTGATAGAAGCATGTTAAAGACTCCAACTATAATTGTGAATTTGTCTATTCATTCAGTTCTATCAGATTTTCTTTACACTTTGCAGTTCTATTGTTTTGTGTATACCCATTTAGGATTACTAGGTCTTCATGGTGGATTGACACTTTTGTAATTGTGTAATGTACCTCCCTGCACATAGTAATAGTCTTTTTTTTAAAGATTCTCTCTTTTTTTTTATTTTTTTTGTAACAAAACTGTGTTATCTTTTATTTTCATTTTATTTTTTTACTTGCAAGTACTTTATTTGTTTATTTATTTTTCTGTTTATGGCTTTATTGCTTATTTCTTTCTTTTTTTTTATTGCTTAAAGTATTACAAAAAGTATTACATATGTCTCCTTTTTTTCCCCCCCCCCGCCCTTGACAATCCCCTGGCCTCCCCCAACCCCCAGTGTCTTATGTCCATTGGTTATGTTTATATGCATGCATACAAGTCCTTCGGTTGATCTCTTACCCACCCCCCTCCTGCCCTCCAACCCTCCCCGGCCTTCCTGCTATAGTTTGACAGTCTGTTCGAGGCAGCTCTGCCTCTGTATCTATTTTTGTTCATAAGTTTATAATGGTCTTTATTATCCAGAAATGAGTGACATCATGTGGTATTTTCCCTTAATTGACTGGCTTATTTCACTTAGCATAATGCTCTCCAGTTCCATCCATGCTGTTGCAAATGGTAAGAGTTCCTTCTTTTTTACAGCAGCATAGTATTCCATCGTGTAGATGTACCACAGTTTTCTAATCCATTCATCTACTGATGGGCACTTAGGCTGTTTCCAGATCTTACCTATGGTGAATTGTGCTGCTATGAACATAGAGGTGCATATATCCTTTCTGATTGGTGTTTCTGGTTTCTTGGGATGTATTCCTAGAAGTGGGATCACAGGGTCAAATGGGAGTTCCATTTTCAGATTTTTGAGGAAACTCCATACTGTCTTCCATAGTGGCTGCACCAGTCTGCATTCCCACCAGCAGTGCAGAAGTGTTCCTTTTTCTCCACATCCTCTCCAGCACTTGTCGTTTGTTGATTTGTTGATGATAGCCAGTCTGACAGGTGTGAGATGGTACCTCATTGTTGTTTTGATTTGCATCTCTCTGATGATTAGTGACTTTGAGCATGTTTTCATATGTCTCTTGGCTTTCTGAATGTCCTCTTTTGAAAGGTGTCTATTTAGATCCTTTGCCCATTTTTTATTGGATTGTTTATCTTCCTTTTGTTAAGTTGTATGAGTTCCCTATAAATTTTGGAGATTAGGCCCTTATCAGATATGACATTGGCAAATATATTTTCCCACACAGTGGGTTTTCTTGTTGTTTTGTTGATGGTTTCTTTTGCTGTGCAGAAGCTTTTTTATTTTGATGTAGTCCCATTTGTTTATTTTCTCTTTAGTTTCCAATGCCCTAGGAGCTGTATCAGTGAAGAAATTGCTTCGGCATATGTCTGAGATTTTGTTGCCTTTGGATTTTTCTAGGATTTGTATGGTTTCCCCTTCGTATATTTAAGTCCTTTATCTATTTTGAGTTTATTTTTGTGTATAGTGTAAGTTGGTGGTCCAGTTTCATTTTCTTGCATGTATCTGTCCAATTTTCCCAACACCATTTATTGAAGAGACTATCTTGACTCCATTGTATGTTCTTGCCTTCTTTGTCAAATATTAATTGAGCGTATTGTTTGGGGCTGATTTCTGGGATCTCTATTCTATTCCATTGATCTATATGTCTGTTCTTGTGCCAGTACCAGGCAGTTTTGAGAACAGTGGCTTTGTCATACAGCTTGATATCTGGTATTGAGATCCCACCTACTTTGTTCTTTCTCAGGATCGCTGCGGCTATTCGGGGTCGTTTTTTATTCCAGATGAATTTTTGGAGAGTACGTTCTATGTCTGCGAAATATGCCATTGGTATTTTAATGGGTAGTCCATTGAATTTATAGATTGCTTTGGGCAGTATGGACATTTTAATGATGTTGATTCTACCAATCCAAGAACATGGTACGTTCTTCCAAATCTTTATGTCTTCCTCTATCTCTTTTTTCAACGTCCTGTAGTTTTCTGAGAAGAGGTCTTTTACCTCTTTAGTTAAGTTTATTCCTAGGTAGCTTAATTTTTTTGGTGCGATGGTAAATGGGATTGCTTTTTTAGTCTCTCTTTCTGCACATTCACTATTGGTGTATAGAAATGCCATAGATTTCTTGGCGTTAATTTTGTATCCTGCTACATTGCCGAATTCTTTTATTAAGTATAAGAGTTTATTGATGGAGTCTTTAGGGTTTTTGAAGTATAATATCATGTCATCTGCAAATAAGGACAGTTTTACTTCCTCTTTTCCAATTCTGATGCCTTTTATTTCTTCTTCTTGTCTAATTGCAATGGTTAATACTTCCAGTACTATGTCGAACAGGAGTGGTGAGAGTGGGCATCCCTGTCTTGTTCCTGTTCTTAGGGGAAATGGTGTTAGTTTTTGTCCATTGAGTGTGATGTTGGCTGGGGGTTTGTCATATATGGCTTTTATTATGTTTAGGTATGATCCTTCTATTCCCATCTTGCTGAGAGTTTTTATCAAAAATGGGTGTTGAATTTTGTCAAATGCTTTTTCTGCATCAATTGGTATCACTATGTGGTTTTTTTCCTTCAATTTGTTTATGTGATGTATCACGTTTATTGATTTGCGGATATTTTACCATCCTTGCATCCCTGGGATAAATCCTACTTGGTCGTGGTGTATGATCTTTCTGATGTACTGCTGGATCCGATTTGCTAAGATTTTGTTGAGGATTTTGGCATCTATGTTCATGAGGGATATTGGCCTGTAATTCTCTTTCATTGTGTAGTCTTTACCTGGTTTTGGTATTAGGGTGATGCTGGCTTCATAGAATGAACTTGGAAGTGTTCCTTCCTCTTGAATTTTTTGTAGTAGTCTGAGGAGGATAGGTTTTAGTTCTTCTTTGAATGTTTGTTAAAACTCCCCTGTGAAGCCGTCTGGTCCTGGGCTTTTGTTTGCTGGAAGCTTTTTGATGACTGCTTCAATTTCTTCCATAGTTATTGGCCTATTGAGATTTTTAGATTCTTCCTGATTGAGTTTTGGAATGTTGTATTTTTCTAGGAATATGTCCATTTCCTCCAGGTTGTCTAGTTTGTTGGAGTAGAGTTGTCCATAGTATTTATTAACAATCATTTGTATTTCTGTGGGATCTGTTGTTATTTCGCCTCTATCATTTCTGATTTTGTTGATTTGTGTCCTTGCTCTTTGCTTTTTGGTGAGCCTGGCTAAAGGTTTGTCAATCTTGTTTATCCTTTCAAAGAACCAGCTCTTTGTTTCATTGATTTTCTGTATTGTTTTTTTGGTCTCTATGTCATTTATTTCTGCTCTAATGTTTATTATCTCCTTCCTACTGCTCACTCTGGGCTTTTCTTGTTGCTCTCTTTCTAATTCATTGAGCTGTCGATTTAGATGATTTACTACCATTTTTTCTTCTTTGTTGAGATAAGCCTGTAGAGCTATAATCTTCCCTCTCAGGACTGCTTTCATTGCGTCCCAAAGGTTTTGGATTGTTGTGTTTTCATTGTCATTAGTCTCCAGGATGTTTTTAATTTCTCCTTTGATCTCATTGGTAACCCAATCAATATTTAATAATGTGCTATTCACCTTCCAAGTGTTTGAGTGTTCTGAGTTTTTTTTGTTGTAGTTTATTTCTAATATTATGGCCTCGTGGTCTGAGAAGATGCTTGGTATGATTTTAATCTTCTTGAATTAGGGGAGACTTTGTTTGGGACCCAATATGTGGTCTATTTTTGAAGATGTCCCATGAGCACTTGAGATGAACGTATAAGCTTGTGGCTTTGGGGTGAAGTGTTCTGAAGATATCAATTAAGTCCATCTGATCTACTGAGTCATTTAGGATTGCTGTTTCTTTGCTGAGTTTTTATCTAGCGGATTTATCCAGTGATGTCAGTGGTGTATTAAAGTCCCCTACTATGATTGTATTGTTGTCGATCTCTCCCCTGATGTCTTCCAGGAGTTTTCTTATGTATGTGGGTGCTCCTGCATTGGGTGCATATATGTTTATCAGGGTTATATCCTCTTGTTGTATTGATCACTTTAGTATTATGAAGTGGCCTTTTTTATCTCTTGTTATGGCCTTCACTTGCAGGTGCCTTTTGTCTGATATAAGTATTGCTACCCCTGCTTTTTTTTCATTTCCATTTGCCTGAAAGATATTTTTCCATCCCTTCACTTTCAGTCTGTGTGAGTCCTTTCTAATGAGGTGGGTCTCTTGTAGACAGCAAAAATATGGGTCATGTTTTTTATCCATTCAGCCACTCGATGTCTTTTGATTGGATCATTTAGTCCATTTACGTTTAAAGTTATTATTGAAAGGTACTTGTTTGTAGCCATTTCTATTTTTTTGTGTGGCTGTTTTCTTTCTGGGCTTTTTGTTTCTTCTTTTTACACCAGTCCCTTTAGCATTTCTTGCATTGCTGGCTTGGTGGTGATAAACTCCCTCAGCCTTTTTTTGTCTGTGATGCTTCTTATTTCCCCTTCAATTTTGAATGATACCTTTGCTGGATAGAGTATTCTTGGATTCAGTCCTTTGCTTTGCATCACTTTGTAAATTTCTGTCCATTCTTTTCTGGCCTGATGTGTTTTCTGTTGAGAAATCATTTGATAATCTGATGGGGGATCCTTTGTAGGTAACTCTCTGTTTCTCTCTTGCAGCCTTTCAGATTCTCTCTGTCTTGTACATTTGCCATCGTTATTATAACGTGTCTTGGTTGGGTCTTTTGGGGTTCATCTTGCCTGGGACTCTCTGTACTTGTGTAACTTTTTTCTTCCCCATATCTGGGAAGTTTTCTGACATTATTTCTTCAAATAGATTTTCTAATCCTTGCTGCTCTTCTTGTCCTTCTTGCAGCCCTATTATGCGTATGTTACTTCATTTCATGTTGTCCCGAAGCTCCCTTAGGCTCTCCTCCTGCTTTTTAATTTTCTTCTCCAGTTGCTGTTCAGATTGAGCTTGTTTCTCTGCCTTACTTCTAGTTCACTAATTTGGTCCTCTGCTTCTTCTAGTCTGCTGTTGAAACTTCCATGGTGTTTTTCATTGTAGCTCTATCACTTTTCTGTTCTTCCTGATTCTTGCATAGGTTGTTGATTTTCTCATCCATCCAGTGAATGAATTGTACAACCGTTATTCTGAATTCTTTTTCTGTCATTTTGCATGCTTCAACTTCATTAATGTCCTTTCTTGGTGACTCCTCATTGTCTTTCCTCTGGATGTTGTTTCGTCTCTTCATTCTGATTATCTCCCAATGGTTCAAACGTCGCGTTGCGTGGGCCTGGGCCGTGTGCAGTGGGAGCCTCCCACCACCCTAGTGTCACTGAAGAGCTCTGACACTAAGATGTGTGGTTGTTGTGGGTTGGTGGGAACCAGGCTCGCTCAGAGTCAGTGTTGTCAGCGCTCAATGTGGCCTCGTATGCGCCCTTAGAATCAGGGACGCTGCCTGCACCTTGCTGAAACAGAGACCCCCCTGAAGCGTGTTGAAAACCAGAGCCCCCTAGCGTGCGCCAGGAGTCAGAGTTCCCCAGAATCCAGTATCAGAGTCTCTGTTGCTTCGCGGGACCTTGCCTTGAGAATCAGTGTCCCTGTTTGCCCTTGCACCAGGAATTGGAGTCACTGGCTCTTAGTATGAATGCACAGGAAATCAGGATCTCAGGTGCAGGTGAACGGAAACACAGTCAAGTCGCTGGTGCTTGGTGCTGCCACCTGCCCAGAGAATCGGGGTCCCTGGGCCTGTGATATGTGGGACAAATTCCCGGTGTTCGTGCGATTACTCCCAGCCCAGTGCTCAGAAGCTGGCATTGTGCATAGGATCAGTTCCAAGGTGCTCGAGCACTTCCAGGCTAAAGTTCCTGGAGTGCTGAGGCCCTGGCAAGGGTGGGTCTATCAGTTAGTTACTCTGGTGCTGCCCGCAAGCCTGCGGGAAGGTGGGATGGGCTCTGTTACTCACGGATCTGCCGCGGGGATTTCTGAAGTTTTGGTGTCCTCAGGTCTGTAGCTGTGGTCACAGGTCTCTGTCCCCAGTGGCTGCAGGGTCCTGGTATGCGTCTGAGATCAGACTGGGTGGTGCTGAGGCCAGGATCCTAGACTCAAGCAGCTCTGTTTCCCAAGATGGTGTGGTCGTTGTGCCTGTGCTGTCCGCCCAGGAGTGTCCGTGCAGGGAGCGGGACTCCGCCGCCTAAGACTGCCCAGTTTAGCAGCCCCTTAGAAGACCTGCAGAATCTAACTGTCGCTAGCTCATACACACACACCACACGCGTCCACACACTCCTCTATCACTTCCTTGCCCTCTCACACTCTCTCCCTCCCTACCTTCCTGCTGGTCGCCATTTTGCAAAAAACTCTCTTTCTTTATTTTTTTTAAAAAAATATTTTTACTGATTTCAGAGAGTAAGGGAGAGGGGGGAGAGAGAGAGAGAGAGAAGCATTAATGATGTGAAAGAGTCACTGATCGGCTGCCACCTTCACACCCCCTACTGGAAATCCAGCCCACAACCCAGGCATGTGCCCTTGACCCCAATCAAACCCAGGACCCTTCAGTTTGCAGGCCCACGCTCTATTCACTAAGCCAAACCAGCTAGGGCAGTAATTGTCTTTTTTAAATTTATTTTTTAAAAAATCTTTATTGTTGAAAGTATTACATATATCCCCCTTTTCCATGAATGACCTCTCCCAGCCCGCCCATGCCTCCCACCCGGGCCTTTGCCCCACTATTGTCTGTGTCCATGGTTTGTGCTTATACACATACAAGTTCATTGACTGATCTCTTCCCACACACTGACCCTCCCCGGCCTTCCTGCTGTAGTTTGACAGTCTGTTTCGAGGCAGCTTTGCCTCTGGATCTATTTTTGTTCATCAGATTATTTTGTTCATTATATACCACAAATGAGTGAGATCATGTGATACTTATCATTCCCTGGCTTATTTCGCTTTGCATAATGC